>NC_056739.1:212681866-212839328 GCF_019279795.1 Protopterus annectens | reverse complement strand
AGTACATGCACTAATAAGCAACATAATGCTGAACATATGACAAATAATTAACAGTGAAGGAAAAAGCATGTGGCAACAAGCATGAAACATAAGCAAACAAAAGTAAATAAAATTGCCTAGGTTGGGATAATATAAGTTTTACAAAAACAGCACATAGTCAAGATATAATTTGACTGCTGCAAAGGCTGAGTGTGACTACATAGCATATCAAGTGGATTGTAAACCAGTCATTCAACTAATAGTCTCTGGGTGGGGGAGGGAAAGTACAGAACAACAAACTGTAAATTCTAAGCAGTGCTTATAATAACAGTGCCACACTGGAGTTTGTGAATTCTAACATCCAGTATGCAAACAAACATATCTGAAAATCCTGCCTCGGTGTGAAAATGTGACTTACACTGTACTAAAGAGTAAAGAAAATACTCTAGCAAGCAACTAATTTTAGAAACAGAATAATGCCCCTTTACAAGAATTGCTTTACTGCTGTGCTTTCTAGAGTAGCAGCTGCAGCAGTCTGGTCGTAAAATGCATGAAAGGCTACTTTTCTCAATGGATAAAATGCACAGGTTAGATTAATGAATGGCTCACATGGAGAGCTGTTGTCAGTAGAACTGCAATTTGAGATGGAATCTGTCTAAAACCTTGGAAACTTCCTGGAGGTAAGTTTATCATACCCCCCTCAGACAATAATGGGCATGCTCAGAAAGGCAAACCTGAAATGTAAACAAAGTCTGAATCAAAACAAAAAAATCCCTGGGATTGTCCCTTTAAAGCCATTTACTATGTGCTGTAACTACCAAGCTATTTAGCCTGTAGACACTCGGTCTCCAACTTCATTTAAGAGTGTGAAATTTTTATAACTTAAAGCCATTTACTTTGTGCTGCTATTTTTGGGGAGGAGGGAATAGAATTCCCAGCCTTCTGATCTTCCAGAATCTAATAAGGGTTATTCTGCTCGTAAATTAGCAGTCTCTCCACACTGTATAATTTCTTATCTCTTGTGTATAATTAATCTGCATCCTTTCTGTAAAGTTGGTGCAATCTGAAGTGGGTCTTGTCTGAAAGAGGGGGAGGGCCAAATGAATGTTTAACTACCTCAGACAGACTATTGTTTTGCCAGGTGTAGCCTGAAGCCAGCATGATTCACTGGAGTGTATTAATCCATTGCATTAGTCAATCATTAAATTTGTTCATCTCCAAGACATTAGCTTAAAATACTTTAAAGCATATTATTTATATATATATATATATATATATATATATATATATATATATATATATATATATATATATATACATACATATATACATATATACATATATAATAGATTACACACACACCCCTCAAGTTACCTTGCATTTTGCTACTTTAGGTGCAGAAACTAAGACTGCGAAGTGTGTAAACATTTATTCTTACAGGAAAAAGTACATTTGCTAGCATTTCTTTCACTATGCTCAAAACCACAAAAACTGGTATTTTAAATACACTGCTGGTTACTTCACTCAGCTTTAAGCAAGCGCAGAAAGGTTACTGACTTGTGCTTCACAACCTGAGTACATTATTCCTCTGCTGTGGAATCTATACTGACTGTTTGTTGTAGTGAAGTCAGGGCCTATGTTTTTAAATTTAACTTATCATGACCCAATACAGTCTGGGTCCTAGCTACCTAGCAGGATTCCCTCTCCCCACCATGCCCCATCAAGCAGTTTAGATCAGCAGACAAGGGCTCAGATACAAGTTATTCCATGGATCTGATAAGAGACTTTGGGTAGACATATTTGCCTTCCAGTCTCTGTTCTTTCATAACAGACCACCTTCACTGATTTGAGAGTCTGAGATGGAGGCTTCATTCCACAGGTCTTTCAAATATTGTTGAAATAGTTCAGTTTCTTATCTGAGCACAGAGCCTTTATACTTAATCAGTAACTTGCACTCAGTGTTTTATTTTTCAGATGTGTTCGATTATGACCATTTTAGCAAAGGATTGCATTTTTTAACCACTACAGATAGGACTTAGTTTAAACTGTTTTAAACTTTGTGTGGAGTTTTTGTACCTGTCATGCTCACACGAAGCATAAACAGTATACAGTAAATGATCACTGGCTCTTGAAGAGTGGTTTCAAAGGCAGCTCTTAATATGATGAATGGATTCAAACCATCTAAACAAATTAATCACTGGAAAACTACATGTACATACCTACCCATATAACATAGTTATTACTGCTTGTTAAACAAAATACCTTGAGCAAAATTAGTTCTGCTGTCCAGCAGGCAGTTTCCTTCTTCATTTGATACTAAACTTGGCTTTTGCCACAAATGTGAATACATTCCTGATAGATTGCAAGTTATATATAAAATATTTTGTCAGCTCTGTTCATTTTTCAAAGAAGTCTTACTCTTAGCTTAGCCAGAGTCACAAGGTGTGTTTGAAGTTCACACCTAGGCAGTGAAATAAATGTTAGCATATCTTTTCTGAGGTACGAAAGCATTATTTATGCTAAATGGGGGGCACTGAGAAGAAGACTGTCTCTGATACTTGCAAAATCATTATTTATAGGATCATAGGAAGTTACTAGGCTATTGGCCTTGAGGCCCTTATAAAAGCCTAGCCAAGAGTTTAGCCCATGTTTAGACAAGTCAGCACCCGATGCCCCTGTCCAGCAGGGACACAGGTGGAATGCCAGGGGTGTATTTTCTGTTTCCCATCCAGTTATCGAGGTTGTGCATAAAAAGGGATAATGAGGTACTCTGCTTGATGTAGAGAGGGAGTTTATTCCACAGATTATTTAATTTTATATTTTAAAAGAAAAACAAATAGCACTAGACAAAACATCCAGCTATGCTGGTGAAAAATCACACTTTTCCAAGGCATTCCATGCAAATGAGGCTTGCTCACAGACAAAGTTAAACAACTGCAGAGTGATATATGTGATTCAAGGGGAACAGAAGCCACTGCAGGATACACATGACTGTGTAGGTGTATCTGCTTTGTTGTAATGTGAACTGCATACATTTAGGACTGTGAAATTTTGAGAAGATTTGTGAAAGGTAGATTATACTGTGGCTGTCACCGTCTATGAATGTTATGAGCACTGTATAACATTTTATTACCTTGTTTGTATATAATGTGTTGAAATGAGAAGCAGACTAAGCTATGATGACTTATACAAGTAATTCTTACAATGACAAGACTGTACTGTATCTTGTGTAACAGGATGTAACTAAGTTGTGTTTTGTTCTGCACATTTGTGCATTGTTCTTTCTGTGCATGTATTTACATACATATCTACAAAGCTGCATTCTACACTCATCTTGAATTCCTATAAGGTTTAACCAATTGCCTGTTTTGCATCAAACATAGTGCAATTATTCAGAGGCAGCATATAATCCCTGGCCTGTATACACATTGTGACACATACACACACACACACACACACACACACACACACACACACACACACACACACACACACACACACACATATTGTAACTAACACACACACTACAATTTTTGAGATACATTTCTTTAAGAATGACTACCTTACACAAGCTCTGTGTAGCACTTTGCTTTTAATGTAAACTGTTTTGAAATCTGACCCACACATTATGTCTAAATTTGATGTTCAGCTGAAAGGGTGAGTACTCATGTTTACTTGACATTTCAGCCATATCATAAACACAGTAAGAATAACTGCAGTAGTTACATAAATACTTTTAAGACAGAAATGGATTGTGGTGGCATACAGATCAGAATGAGTTTAACAGTTAATTCCAATATAGCCAGCATGGTGGGATGTTCGAGGACGGTAATTATGAAAGAAAATATTACTTGCTTACAGAAACAAACAACAAGAAGCCATACCGCAATCACTTTAATATGACAAGAAGAAGGAGTCCACACTAACAGTTAAAATCCAAGAATACTAAAATTCAATACAATGAACCAAGTGCTTTTGTCTTATAAGTAATTGAATAAGACTTCATCATAGTTGGTAATCTGTGCATCCATTGGTGCTTAAATAGGAGCAACCCCTTACCCTCATCCACGGCTTTGGTGACTGCCTCAAAGAAGTCAATCAGGTTAAGGAGGCATGATCTGCCTTTCACAAACCTGAACTGGGTGGGGTCCAGAGTTTGGAGGTTACCAATGTCTTTGTTTATGAGTTCCATGATGATACGTTCCATGGCCTTACAGACCAGGCTCATCAGGCTAATAGGGCGATAGTTCCCAGGATCAGTAGTGGCTCCCCCTTTGTGGAGTGGGATAACTGTTGCTGTGAACCATTCAGTGGGCACAAAGCCTGATGTGATGCTATGATTGAACATGGAGCCAGTTCATTCTGAAGTTTGTGTAAAATTCAGCCTGGGATGTTGTCTGGTCCCATGGATGCTGCGTTTTTGGCTTTAGAGAATGCAGCTTTACTTTTTAAACTTTATACTGAATTACTATTAATATTTTTTAGCTTAGTTTCTTGTGATGCCTTTTGCATTCCATTTTAGATATTACATACAGATATTTAGGTGCATTGTTTTTTCTAATAAATAAGAAAGTGATCATTGGTGGTATGTATTCATGTTTAATACTTTAATCATTGGAGTTTTACTTTAAAGGTTACATTTCAGTCACAGGAATTATGTAGTTCTAACATCCCATATCAGTGATATTTTCAAAATGCTCTCACTACCTCCTGACATAGTATACTATACAATAAGGGGTTATGTGGGCAAAGGCACATAGAATACCCTAGATGTAGTATAATCTAGTAATTTACTATAAACAGAGGTGAATGCAAGTTAAAAAAAAAAATTGCTGACTTGCTATCTTTTAACAGATGAAAACCATTTGGTCACTTGTTGCTAGCAAGCTGATTTGCAGAATTTCTCTTCTTGGGTAATCCTAACAAATCTCTGAGTGCTACCATTCAATGTAATTTCTGTAGGGCAAGTATATCTTGAAAATATGTGATATATGTACTGGCATTACACATGGCTTGAGTTCCTCAGAGTAAATGTTTAACCATAACTGTCAACGTCTTTGCACAAGAACTCTAGGCAAAGGCAAAAATAGTGGTGGAACAAAAGGCCGAAATTAGGGACAGTTTTAAATATTTCTCTAAAGCACTTAAAAGGTTAATAGAACAACAGGCTTTGCATCAAATATGCATGTTCAAAATAAGACGTATGAAATTCAAATGCCTGGCATTGACTGTTTGCAGTATTCACTGATTTACCAGAAAATCAAAAAAATTACAATGGACAGGTCAAAATCTGGGCTATTCTGCAAAATTCTGGCCAGTTGAGAGGTGTGTGCTCAACATGTTTAGGACAGATACCAGCTCTTCCATCATCTAATATATATATTTCCTGCTGTGAACATAGTGATCATTTCCAGAGTCTAATATATGTAAATCAATGAACACAGATAAAAGAATATGATAAAAATGCACGTGACCTAGAGTGCAATGTATTTTGGCTAACACCAGTATACCCAGATCAGAAAGACTTTTCCTAAGATTCAGAAACAGGGTCATCAGTCATAATTGCCCAGTGCAAGTTGGTCAGCTAGCACAATGGTGAGAAAAAGTAATTCAGAAGTAGCTATGGCCACTATGAGAAAAATAAAGTCATTAGCATGTCTCTGAATAACACATTAGCACTGTCAGACCTATCTGCACTAGTACTTTGTCCTAGTGGCACAGGCATCATGTCTGCAAAGGCACCCCCTACACACACATTCTTACAAACACATCCATATCTACCCATCAATAAACAAGCATTTACTACACACACACACACACACACACACACACACACACACACACACACACACACACACACACACACACACACATTCATGCAGCTTCATTCATGCCTCTACAGAGACACATACACACACACATGTACCAGTACACCCCCAACCCCCACATTTTGAATGAATTTACCTGCATTAAGAGTACTCCCATAGGAGTGAGCTAGCCGTGATGTTTTTACAGCAGTCACTTTTTCCTCATGCAGAAAAATTTTATTCAAAAAAGCAATTTCTGAATCTCTCAGCCAAACAAGTCGGAAGCCATAAACTTTTCCGGGGGAGAACACATAGCTAATTAGCATTAGCCACCCTTCAAACTGCCACATTATCATGCAGCGCTACCTAAAAGACTGAACTCTTGATTGAAGCCCCCAGTAAAAGAGAAACATCAACAGAAGGGCAGTCTCTGAATTATAAAGGCTTATTATAATGTGTGTGTGTGTGGGGGGGGGGGGGGAGCTAAGGCTTCCCTCCCTTGTTAAGCCTTGCTGAATCAAAGGGTTCATTAAAATTCTACCTTTTATCCTCCCCCACTGAATCAATTTACAATAATTAACCAAGTCCTGCACTACAAGAACTAAAATAACTGCAAGCACAGCACTACAGTACATTAGAAATACTAGCCATATAAATCCAAAATTATACAACAAAACGTATAAACACCACAATAATGAATATACCAAAACATACAGAAAAAATACAATAAAATACAGAAAGCAGTATAGAATGAGTAGGAAACCACCTCCCTCAAAAAAAAATCTGCCTGTTAGAACAGTCCCCATTCTAAAATACTAAAACATATTAATAAACCATTTACACTGTTTACACATTAAAATAAAAATAAATTTGAAAAAAATCCATTCTGATACTCAGCATCTCTCCAGCAAAGTCTAGACCAGATATAAAGGCATCCTTTATAATCCCTACTGAGAAAGCAGATGTAACTGCCTGTAGCCAGCATGTTTTAACTGTTTACAATGTGCATAAAATAGCAGATTTTTTTGCATGGTTTATGTACATCAGTTTTAGAAGAGTTAACAATTAACATACTTACAGCTATTCTGCACCAGTCCTTCACTCTGTACTTTCTTCTTCTTCTTTCTTCTTCTTCCTTCTTCTTTCTTCTGCTCTTCTTCCACTGCCCAAAGTAAATGATAATAAATCCACAAAAAAAAAACGATTCCGATAATAGAAATAAAAAAAAAATACAATGATGATCACAAAATTAAAGCTGAAGCTCGATTCCTCCTAAGCCAAATTGAACTGACTGATTCTCGCTCTCTTCCCAGCACATAAAGCCCGGGAAGAGAGCAACAACCAATCAGCAGCATTTAGGCTTTAGCCCAGCAGGCACGTCATGACTGACGTGCCTGCGAACGTCGCAGTCCGATCCCCTTCCAAGTCTATGCGGTTTGGAACCGCTGCGGCATAGACTTCTGGGCATCACAATGATGCCTTAACTGCTCCTCCGGGCTGCAATGAAAAAAAAAAAAAAAAAAAAAAAAAAGCTGCTTACAACCACGGGTAAGGCGCGCAATGTGCATGTGCATACTTTCGAGTCACGGATGCGGATGCGCATACTTTCAGTCGGACTGAATTAAACTACAAAAAAAAAAAGATTTCTTTTTTTTTTATACATTAAATTAAAAGACGGTGACCAAAACAACTGAGGGGGCTGCAGACCGGCAGTCTGATGCCACGAGCCGCCCCTGCTTGAATGCTCTCGAACAATCTGAAAATATAATCTGTGATAACTATAATTCTTGGCACTTTAACTTTTCAGAGTTCTACATTGTCTTGATTTTTGCCTGACTCATTGTATATATTTGCTGACTGAATTATTTTATATATTTGCTGGCATTGTTTTTTTGTTCCTGATCTCTTCTGAAACTGCCCCCCCCCCCCATTTCTGTGGTGGTGTTAAAGCTTATAAATCTGATCTTTATCCTCCCACCAAAACCTGCCTGGGGTATTATCCACCTGGGTTAAGTAACCTCCCTGGACTAAAGCCACAGTAACCTGTTTTCTGGCTTAAGGTATTATTCTCATTTTCTGAAAGACTGAAGTGCCCTATTGGAATCCTAGGAGCTACTTTATCCTCCCACCAAAACCTGCCTGGGGTATTATCCACTTGGGTTAAGTAACCTCCCTGGACTAAAGCCACAGTAACCTGTTTTCTGGCTTAAGGTATTATTCTCATTTTCTGAAAGACTGAAGTGCCCTATTGGAATCCTAAGAGCTTCTTTATCCTCCCACCAAAACCTGCCTGGGGTATTATCCACCTGGGTTAAGTAACCTCCCTGGACTAAAGCCACAGTAACCTGTTTTCTGACTTAAGGTATTATTCTCATTTTCTGAAAGACTGAAGTGCCCTATTGGAATCCTAAGAGCTACTTTATCCTCCCACCAAAACCTGCCTGGGGTATTATCCACCTGGGTTAAGTAACCTCCCTGGACTAAAGCCACAGTAACCTGTTTTGTATGTCACAGTGTTTTTGATCTTTTCAAAAGCATATTTTTTGTTATTATTAGTCCTATACTTGGTTAGATGTGTTAGACTACCGCCTGACTCTGCCAGCAGCCAAAACCTCCTCCCCCTGACTATTCTTCTACCCTTTACCTTAGTCCATCTCCGCGTTTCAGTGACCCTTTCCTTTATTAAACTAGCCCTGTAACTGCTCTCTATTCCATTCCTTGCCTTCTACCTTCTCCAAACTCCTATACTCTCTTGTCAAGGTTACCCTTGACCCTTGACAATTAGGGGTCTGTCATTTACGATCCTCTGTAGACAACACAGTTTCTCTCCCTCTAATCTCATCCTCTAATGTTCTTACTTGCTGTTCTTTCCACCACTACTAATCTTCTTCTAGTATCCTTTCTGAACCCTTGCTATATTATCTATCCCAGAGTCCTATCTACCCTCTACCTAACTCCCTTCACTACCTCCATCCCTACTAGTCTCCCCTATTTTCTCTCCCTGAATTTCCTTTCTTCTTTCATTGCTCTCTCCTCCTTATATTATTCCCTTAGCCTCTGTATACCCTTACTCTGGTTTCCTTCTCCTGCCTCTTGCACTGGACTTCCACCTTACTGATTGTCTCTCTCCCACTGCTCTCACCTTACTTGTTTGTCCCATATTCTATTCTGTTTTATTCTTCTCTTGTTTGTCCTGCGTTATTCTTTTCTGTTTTATTCTTCTCTGTTCCTTTCTTTCATTCTAGTACGTATCCGCTACCTTACTTCCACCCCTCCCTTACCTCTATATCTCTCCCTGCCTTCTCCCACCTATCAAACCTATCTTTCTTTTTCAGTCCACTACCCACATTATATTGAGTGAATGTTGTCTTTCCTCTTTCCCCACTTTTCTTCTTAACTTATTCCAATCTATTCAGGTCCCTTCCCTTCTATCGACCTATTTTCCCCATCTCTGTTTGTTGTACGCTGCTTGCCCATGTTACTCTCTCTTCCTCTGGGACCTCCTACTTTTGCTAGCCTTCTGTCTCCTTTTTCTTCCTGAATCATACTGCCCTCCCCCTAGCTTACCACTTCCGGCCAGGAACTGGTAAATATGTGTAGTTCCCCCGAGGCGCCATCTTTATTCTCCCCCTCTGCGCGTGGTTGCTGATGGAGCTGTGGTGTCTATCTAAGCTTAGGATAGTATGTTTAGTATGTTATTTTTTGCTTTATCTCTCTCTATTGTACTTATGTGTGTTTTTGTATTATAGCATGATCTGTGTCTCTCCTGTGTTCATATAAGCATTGTTTTATGATGTGGTTAGTCTCTATGTTATCCTTCTTTGTCGCTGCATTTATGTATTGTTTCTTAACGCCTGCAGTTGCTTTTCTCGTATTTTTGTTGTTGCCTTAACCGTGGTGTACTAACTGCTGCTCCGACTAGGCTAGGTGTACGTGACTTGCCCCCTTGCTTGCTTGCTTAGGTCTGAGAGACAGAATCTACTCCACTGATACGTGCTGCCGCTAGTTACTTTAAACTCCATCACTTTTCTGGTGTAGCCTTAGAAAACGTGTTAGTGCCTCCACTGTTTAATATTACTAGTGTTGCATATCCGCTGGTAGTTAGCGCTCTATACCGAGCCTTGACATATCACCAGCTGCCCAAACAGGTTAGTTCTGTATATCCTTAGCGCCGGGCTTTTTCTTTTCTTTTGAAGGGTTTAAAGGTTCTTGTATTATAGTTACTGTATTATACTTATTTTAGTTGTGCATATTGTTTAGCGCTGGGCAGTTAGTAAGGGTTTAGAGGTCTTTGTATTACAGTTATTGTGTTATAGTACTTCCTGCATTCTAATTATGTTAACTGTTTTGCCTATCATGCGCTGACCTGTTTATAGGGGATTATTTGTACTTTATAGTAATTCTGTCCCTGTATGTATCTGGATAATTAGCAACTATACTTTGTTTTCGGTTTGCCCAAAGTGCCAGCTATGTCGCAATAACTCTCAGGTTTCCTATATTATGCTCTGCAGCTACTAGAGACTTTTACTCAGAGATACTAATTACTCTCCGAGAGTATTTGTTTATTATCTTGTTTCCCGCTAAATTACTCCTTGTCGCTATCTTGGAACCGGCGCATGAGGTCTCAGAGTTTGCAGTGGGGAAAGCCACTATTTTGTAATGTGTAATTGCCCTCCGCAACTGCTGTTAATTGTTTTTAAATGCCTGCAGATGCAGATTACTAACTGAACGACAGTTTGTACCTTTTAGCCACTATTTTGTAATGTGTACTTGTCCTCCGCAACTGCTGTTAATTGTTTTTAAATGCCTGCGGATGCTGATTACTAACTGAACAACAGTTTGTACCTTTTATTCTTAACATTAGGCTGTTTTCATACTGGTGCTTATCCTTGTATGTTTATACTATTTCTGGCCTGATGGAGCTTATGCTTTTTTATGTCTTAACTTCATTGTGTTAGACTGTTAATGTTGTAGTGTTTAAGAATATTTTCACCTCTTAATCTACATTCATTTTATAACATTCTGCTCACAAATTTTCATTTTATTTTTCTTACCAGCTGGTTTAAGGTATTATTCTCATTTTCTGAAAGACTCAACTGCCCTATTGGAATCCTAAGAGCTACTTTATCCTCCCACCAAAATCTGCCTGGGGTATTATCCACCTGGGTTAAGTAACCTCCCTGGACTAAAGCCACAGTAACCTGTTTTGTATGTCACAGTGTTTTTGATCTTTTCAAAAGCATATTTTTTGTTATTATTAGTCCTATACTTGGTTAGATGTGTTAGACTACCGCCTGACTCTGCCAGCAGCCAAAACCTCCTCCCCCTGACTATTCTTCTACCCTTTACCTTAGTCCATCTCCGCGTTTCAGTGACCCTTTCCTTTATTAAACTAGCCCTGTAACTGCTCTCTATTCCATTCCTTGCCTTCTACCTTCTCCAAACTCCTATACTCTCTTGTCAAGGTTACCCTTGACCCTTGACAATTAGGGGTCTGTCATTTACGATCCTCTGTAGACAACACAGTTTCTCTCCCTCTAATCTCATCCTCTAATGTTCTTACTTGCTGTTCTTTCCACCACTACTAATCTTCTTCTAGTATCCTTTCTGAACCCTTGCTATATTATCTATCCCAGAGTCCTATCTACCCTCTACCTAACTCCCCTTCACTACCTCCATCCCTACTAGTCTCCCCTATTTTCTCTCCCTGAATTTCCTTTCTTCTTTCATTGCTCTCTCCTCCTTATATTATTCCCTTAGCCTCTGTATACCCTTACTCTGGTTTCCCTTCTCCTGCCTCTTGCACTGGACTTCCACCTTACTGATTGTCTCTCTCCCACTGCTCTCACCTTACTTGTTTGTCCTGCGATATTCTATTCTGTTTTATTCTTCTCTTGTTTGTCCTGCGCTATTCTTTTCTGTTTTATTCTTCTCTGTTCCTTTCTTTCATTCTAGTACGTATCCGCTTACCTTACTTCCACCCCTCCCTTACCTCTATATCTCTCCCCTGCCTTCTCCCCACCTATCAAACCTATCTTTCTTTTTCAGTCCACTACCCACATTATATTGAGTGAATGTTGTCTTTCCTCTTTCCCCACTTATCTTCTTAACTTATTCCAATCTATTCAGGTCCCTTCCCTTCTATCGACCTACTTTCCCCATCTCTGTTTGTTGTACGCTGCTTGCCCATGTTACTCTCTCTTCCTCTGGGACCTCCTACTTTTGCTAGCCTTCTGTCTCCTTTTTCTTCCTGAATCATACTGCCCTCCCCCTAGCTTACCACTTCCGGCCAGGAACTGGTAAATATGTGTAGTTCCCCCGAGGCGCTATCTTTATTCTCCCACTATGTACGTGGTTGCTGACGGAGCTGTGGTGTCTATCTAAGCTTAGGATAGTATGTTTAGTATGTTATTTTTTGCTTTATCTCTCTCTATTGTACTTATGTGTGTTTTTGTATTATAGCATGATCTGTGTCTCTCCTGTGTTCATATAAGCGTTGTTTTATGATGTGGTTAGTCTCTATGTTATCCTTCTTTGTCGCTGCATTTATGTAATGTTTCTTAACGCCTGCAGTTGCTTTTCTCGTATTTCTGTTGTTGCCTTAACCGTGGTGTACTAACTGCTGCTCCGACTAGGCTAGGAGTACATGACCTGCCCCCTTGCTTCCTTGCTTAGGTCTGAGAGACAGAATCTACTCCACTGATACGTGCTGCCGCTAGTTACTTTAAACTCCATCACTTTTCTGGTGTAGCCTTAGAAAACGTGTTAGTGCCTCCACTGTTTAATATTACTAGTGTTGCATATCCGCTGGTAGTTAGCGCTCTCTATACTGAGCCTTGACATATCACCAGCTGCCCAAACAGGTTAGTTCTGTATATCCTTAGCGCCGGGCTTTTTCTTTTCTTTTGAAGGGTTTAAAGGTTCTTGTATTATAGTTACTGTATTATACTTATTTTAGTTGTGCATATTGTTTAGCGCTGGGCAGTTAGTAAGGGTTTAGAGGTCTTTGTATTACAGTTATTGTGTTATAGTACTTCCTGCATTCTAATTATGTTAACTGTTTTGCCTATCATGCGCTGACCTGTTTATAGGGGATTATTTGTACTTTATAGTAATTCTGTCCCTCTATGTATCTGGATAATTAGTAACTATACTTTGTTTTCGGTTTGCCCAAAGTGCCAGCTATGTCGCAATAACTCTCAGGTTTCCTATATTATGCTCTGCAGCTACTAGAGACTTTTACTCAGAGATACTAATTACTCTCCGAGAGTATTTGTTTATTTTCTTGTTTCCCGCTAAATTACTCCTTGTCGCCATCTTGGAACCGGCGCGTGAGGTCTCAGAGTTTGCAGTGGGGAAAGCCACTATTTTGTAATGTGTAATTGTCCTCCGCAACTGCTGTTAATTGTTTTTAAATGCCTGCGGATGCAGATTACTAACTGAACGACAGTTTGTACCTTTTAGCCACTATTTTGTAATGTGTACTTGTCCTCCGCAACTGCTGTTAATTGTTTTTAAATGCCTGCGGATGCTGATTACTAACTGAACAACAGTTTGTACCTTTTATTCTTAACATTAGGCTGTTTTCATACTGGTGCTTATCCTTGTATGTTTATACTATTTCTGGCCTGATGGAGCTTATGCTTTTTTATGTCTTAACTTCATTGTGTTAGACTGTTAATGTTGTAGTGTTTAAGAATATTTTCACCTCTTAATCTACATTCATTTTATAACATTCTGCTCACAAATTTTCATTTTATTTTTCTTACCAGCTGGTTTAAGGTATTATTCTCATTTTCTGAAAGACTCAACTGCCCTATTGGAATCCTAAGAGCTACTTTATCCTCCCACCAAAATCTGCCTGGGGTATTATCCACCTGGGTTAAGTAACCTCCCTGGACTAAAGCCACAGTAACCTGTTTTGTATGTCACAGTGTTTTTGATCTTTTCAAAAGCATATTTTTTGTTATTATTAGTCCTATACTTGGTTAGATGTGTTAGACTACCACCTGACTCTGCCAGCAGCCAAAACCTCCTCCCCCTGACTATTCTTCTACCCTTTATCTTAGTCCATCTCCACATTTCAGTGACCCTTTCCTTTATTAAACTAGCCCTGTAACTGCTCTCTATTCCATTACTTGCCTTCCACCTTCTCCCAACTCCTATACTCTCTTGTCAAGGTTACCCTTGACCCTTGACAATTAGGGGTCTGTCATTTATGATCCTCTGTAGACAACACAGTTTCTCTCCCTCTAATCTCATCCTCTAATGTTCTTACTTGCTGTTCTTTCCACCACTACTAATCTTCTTCTAGTATCCTTTCTGAACCCTTGCTATATTATCTATCCCAGAGTCCTATCTACCCTCTACCTAACTCCCCTTCACTACCTCCATCCCTACTAGTCTCCCCTATTTTCTCTCCCTGAATTTCCTTTCTTCTTTCATTGCTCTCTCCTCCTTATATTATTCCCTTAGCCTCTGTATACCCTTACTCTGGTTTCCCTTCTCCTGCCTCTTGCACTGGACTTCCACCTTACTGATTGTCTCTCTCCCACTGCTCTCACCTTACTTGTTTGTCCTGCGATATTCTATTCTGTTTTATTCTTCTCTTGTTTGTCCTGCGCTATTCTTTTCTGTTTTATTCTTCTCTGTTCCTTTCTTTCATTCTAGTACGTATCCGCTACCTTACTTCCACCCCTCCCTTACCTCTATATCTCTCCCCTGCCTTCTCCCCACCTATCAAACCTATCTTTCTTTTTCAGTCCACTACCCACATTATATTGAGTGAATGTTGTCTTTCCTCTTTCCCCACTTATCTTCTTAACTTATTCCAATCTATTCAGGTCCCTTCCCTTCTATCGACCTACTTTCCCCATCTCTGTCTCTTGTATGCTGCTTGCCCATGTTACTCTCTCTTCCTCTGGGACCTCCTACTTTTGCTAGCCTTCTGTCTCCTTTTTCTTCCTGAATCATACTGCCCTCCCCCTAGCTTACCACTTCCGGCCAGGAACTGGTAAATATGTGTAGTTCCCCCGCGGCGCCATCCTTTTTTTCCCCTCTCTTGGCGTGGTTGCTGACGGAGCTGTGGTGTCTATCTAAGCTTAGGATAGTATGTTTAGTATGTTATTTTTTGCTTTATCTCTCTCTATTGTACTTATGTGTGTTTTTGTATTATAGCATGATCTGTGTCTCTCCTGTGTTCATATAAGCGTTGTTTTATGATGTGGTTAGTCTCTATGTTATCCTTCTTTGTCGCTGCATTTATGTAATGTTTCTTAACGCCTGCGGTTGCTTTTCTCGTATTTCTGTTGTTGCCTTAACCGTGGTGTACTAACTGCTGCTCTGACTAGGCTAGGTGTACGTGACTTGCCCCCTTGCTTGCTTGCTTAGGTCTGAGAGACAGAATCTACTCCACTGATACGTGCTGCCGCTAGTTACTTTAAACTCCATCACTTTTCTGGTGTAGCCTTAGAAAACGTGTTAGTGCCTCCACTGTTTAATATTACTAGTGTTGCATATCCGCTGGTAGTTAGCGCTCTCTATACCGAGCCTTGACATATCACCAGCTGCCCAAACAGGTTAGTTCTGTATATCCTTAGCGCCGGGCTTTTTCTTTTCTTTTGAAGGGTTTAAAGGTTCTTGTATTATAGTTACTGTATTATACTTATTTTAGTTGTGCATATTGTTTAGCGCTGGGCAGTTAGTAAGGGTTTAGAGGTCTTTGTATTACAGTTATTGTGTTATAGTACTTCCTGCATTCTAATTATGTTAACTGTTTTGCCTATCATGCGCTGACCTGTTTATAGGGGATTATTTGTACTTTATAGTAATTCTGTCCCTGTATGTATCTGGATAATTAGTAACTATACTTTGTTTTCGGTTTGCCCAAAGCACCAGCTATGTCGCAATAACTCTCAGGTTTCCTATATTATGCTCTGCAGCTACTAGAGACTTTTACTCAGAGATACTAATTACTCTCCAAGAGTATTTGTTTAATTTCTTGTTTCCCACTAAATTACTCCTTGTTGCCATCTTGGAACCGGCGCGTGAGGTCTCAGAGTTTGCAGTGGGGAAAGCCACTATTTTGTAATGTGTAATTGTCCTCCGCAACTGCTGTTAATTGTTTTTAAATGCCTGCGGATGCAGATTACTAACTGAACGACAGCTTGTACCTTTTAGCCACTATTTTGTAATGTGTACTTGTCCTCCACAACTGCTGTTAATTGTTTTTAAATGCCTGCGGATGCTGATTACTAACTGAACAACAGTTTGTACCTTTTATTCTTAACATTAGGCTGTTTTCATACTGGTGCTTATCCTTGTATGTTTATACTATTTCTGGCCTGATGGAGCTTATGCTTTTTTATGTCTTAACTTCATTGTGTTAGACTGTTAATGTTGTAGTGTTTAAGAATATTTTCACCTCTTAATCTACATTCATTTTATAACATTCTGCTCACACATTTTCATTTTATTTTTCTTACCAGCTGGTTTAAGGTATTATTCTCATTTTCTGAAAGACTGAAGTGCCCTATTGGAATCCTAAGAGCTACTTTATCCTCCCACCAAAACCTGCCTGGGGTATTATCCACCTGGGTTAAGTAACCTCCCTGGACTAAAGCCACAGTAACCTGTTTTGTATGTTACAGTGTTTTTGATCTTTTCAAAAGCATATTTTTTGTTATTATTAGTCCTATACTTGGTTAGATGTGTTAGACTACCACCTGATTCTGCCAGCAGCCAAAACCTCCTCCCCCTGACTATTCTTCTACCCTTTACCTTAGTCCATCTCCGCGTTTCAGTGACCCTTTCCTTTATTAAACTAGCCCTGTAACTGCTCTCTATTCCATTACTTGCCTTCCACCTTCTCCCAACTCCTATACTCTCTTGTCAAGGTTACCCTTGACCCTTGACAATTAGGGGTCTGTCATTTACGATCCTCTGTAGACAACACAGTTTCTCTCCCTCTAATCTCATCCTCTAATGTTCTTACTTGCTGTTCTTTCCACCACTACTAATCTTCTTCTAGTATCCTTTCTGAACCCTTGCTATATTATCTATCCCAGAGTCCTATCTACCCTCTACCTAACTCCCCTTCACTACCTCCATCCCTACTAGTCTCCCCTATTTTCTCTCCCTGAATTTCCTTTCTTCTTTCATTGCTCTCTCCTCCTTATATTATTCCCTTAGCCTCTGTATACCCTTACTCTGGTTTCCCTTCTCCTGCCTCTTGCACTGGACTTCCAGCTTACTGATTGTCTCTCAACCACTGCTCTCACCTTACTTGTTTGTCCTGCGATATTCTATTCTGTTTTATTCTTCTCTTGTTTGTCCTGCACTATTCTTTTCTGTTTTATTCTTCTCTGTTCCTTTCTTTCATTCTAGTACGTATCCGCTACCTTACTTCCACCCCTCCCTTACCTCTATATCTCTCCCCTGCCTTCTCCCCACCTATCAAACCTATCTTTCTTTTTCAGTCCACTACCCACATTATATTGAGTGAATGTTGTCTTTCCTCTTTCCCCACTTATCTTCTTAACTTATTCCAATCTATTCAGGTCCCTTCCCTTCTATCGACCTACTTTCCCCATCTCTGTTTGTTGTACGCTGCTTGCCCATGTTACTCTCTCTTCCTCTGGGACCTCCTACTTTTGCTAGCCTTCTGTCTCCTTTTTCTTCCTGAATCATACTGCCCTCCCCCTAGCTTACCACTTCCGGCCAGGAACTGGTAAATATGTGTAGTTCCCCCGAGGCGCCATCTTTATTCTCCCCCTCTGCGCGTGGTTGCTGACGGAGCTGTGGTGTCTATCTAAGCTTAGGATAGTATGTTTAGTATGTTATTTTTTGCTTTATCTCTCTCTATTGTACTTATGTGTGTTTTTGTATTATAGCATGATCTGTGTCTCTCCTGTGTTCATATAAGCGTTGTTTTATGATGTGGTTAGTCTCTATGTTATCCTTCTTTGTCGCTGCATTTATGTAATGTTTCTTAACGCCTGCAGTTGCTTTTCTCGTATTTCTGTTGTTGCCTTAACCGTGGTGTACTAACTGCTGCTCCGACTAGGCTAGGTGTACGTGACTTGCCCCCTTGCTTGCTTGCTTAGGTCTGAGAGACAGAATCTACTCCACTGATACGTGCTGCCGCTAGTTACTTTAAACTCCATCACTTTTCTGGTGTAGCCTTAGAAAACGTGTTAGTGCCTCCACTGTTTAATATTACTAGTGTTGCATATCCGCTGGTAGTTAGCGCTCTCTATACCGAGCCTTGACATATCACCAGCTGCCCAAACAGGTTAGTTCTGTATATCCTTAGCGCCGGGCTTTTTCTTTTCTTTTGAAGGGTTTAAAGGTTCTTGTATTATAGTTACTGTATTATACTTATTTTAGTTGTGCATATTGTTTAGCGCTGGGCAGTTAGTAAGGGTTTAGAGGTCTTTGTATTACAGTTATTGTGTTATAGTACTTCCTGCATTCTAATTATGTTAACTGTTTTGCCTATCATGCGCTGACCTGTTTATAGGGGATTATTTGTACTTTATAGTAATTCTGTCCCTGTATGTATCTGGATAATTAGTAACTATACTTTGTTTTCGGTTTGCCCAAAGCACCAGCTATGTCGCAATAACTCTCAGGTTTCCTATATTACGCTCTGCAGCTACTAGAGACTTTTACTCAGAGATACAAATTACTCTCCGAGAGTATTTGTCTGTTTTCTTGTTTCCCGCTAAATTACTCATTGTCGCCATCTTGGAACCGGCGCGTGAGGTCTCAGAGTTTGCAGTGGGGAAAGCCACTATTTTGTAATGTGTAATTGTCCTCCGCAACTGCTGTTAATTGTTTTTAAATGCCTGCGGATGCAGATTACTAACTGAACGACAGTTTGTACCTTTTAGCCACTATTTTGTAATGTGTACTTGTCCTCCGCAACTGCTGTTAATTGTTTTTAAATGCCTGCGGATGCTGATTACTAACTGAACAACAGTTTGTACCTTTTATTCTTAACATTAGGCTGTTTTCATACTGGTGCTTATCCTTGTATGTTTATACTATTTCTGGCCTGATGGAGCTTATGCTTTTTTATGTCTTAACTTCATTGTGTTAGACTGTTAATGTTGTAGTGTTTAAGAATATTTTCACCTCTTAATCTACATTCATTTTATAACATTCTGCTCACACATTTTCATTTTATTTTTCTTACCAGCTGGCTTAAGGTATTATTCTCATTTTCTGAAAGACTGAAGTGCCCTATTGGAATCCTAAGAGCTACTTTATCCTCCCACCAAAACCTGCCTGGGGTATTATCCACCTGGGTTAAGTAACCTCCCTGGACTAAAGCCACAGTAACCTGTTTTGTATGTCACAGTGTTTTTGATCTTTTCAAAAGCATATTTTTTGTTATTATTAGTCCTATACTTGGTTAGATGTGTTAGACTACCGCCTGACTCTGCCAGCAGCCAAAACCTCCTCCCCCTGACTATTCTTCTACCCTTTACCTTAGTCCATCTCCGCGTTTCAGTGACCCTTTCCTTTATTAAACTAGCCCTGTAACTGCTCTCTATTCCATTACTTGCCTTCCACCTTCTCCCAACTCCTATACTCTCTTGTCAAGGTTACCCTTGACCCTTGACAATTAGGGGTCTGTCATTTACGATCCTCTGTAGACAACACAGTTTCTCTCCCTCTAATCTCATCCTCTAATGTTCTTACTTGCTGTTCTTTCCACCACTACTAATCTTCTTCTAGTATCCTTTCTGAACCCTTGCTATATTATCTATCCCAGAGTCCTATCTACCCTCTACCTAACTCCCCTTCACTACCTCCATCCCTACTAGTCTCCCCTATTTTCTCTCCCTGAATTTCCTTTCTTCTTTCATTGCTCTCTCCTCCTTATATTATTCCCTTAGCCTGTGTATACCCTTACTCTGGTTTCCCTTCTCCTGCCTCTTGCACTGGACTTCCACCTTACTGATTGTCTCGCTCCCACTGCTCTCACCTTACTTGTTTGTCCTGCAATATTCTATTCTGTTTTATTCTTCTCTTGTTTGTCCTGCGCTATTGTTTTCTGTTTTATTCTTCTCTGTTCCTTTCTTTCATTCTAGTACGTATCCGCTACCTTACTTCCACCCCTCCATTACCTCTATATCTCTCCCCTGCCATCTCCCCACCTATCAAACCTATCTTTCTTTGTCAGTCCACTACCCACATTATATTGAGTGAATGTTGTCTTTCCTCTTTCCCCACTTATCTTCTTAACTTATTCCAATCTATTCAGTTCCCTTCCCTTCTATCGACCTACTTTCCCCATCTCTGTTTGTTGTACGCTGCTTGCCCATGTTACTCTCTCTTCCTCTGGGACCTCCTACTTTTGCTAGCCTTCTGTCTCCTTTTTCTTCCTGAATCATACTGCCCTCCCCCTAGCTTACCACTTCCAGCCAGGAACTGGTAAATATGTGTAGTTCCCCCGAGGCGCCATCTTTATTCTCCTCCTCTGCGCGTGGTTGCTGATTGAGCTGTGGTGTCTATCTAAGCTTAGGATAGTATGTTTAGTATGTTATTTTTTGCTTTATCTCTCTCTATTGTACTTATGTGTGTTTTTATATTATAGCATGATCTGTGTCTCTCCTGTGTTCATATAAGCGTTGTTTTATGATGTGGTTAGTCTCTATGTTATCCTTCTTTGTCGCTGCATTTATGTAATGTTTCTTAATGCCTGCAGTTGCTTTTCTCGTATTTCTGTTGTTGCCTTAACCGTGGTGTACTAACTGCTGCTCCGACTAGGCTAGGTGTACGTGACTTGCCCCCTTGCTTGCTTGCTTAGGTCTGAGAGACAGAATCTACTCCACTGATACTTGCTGCCGCTAGTTACTTTAAACTCCATCACTTTTCTGGTGTAGCCTTAGAAAACGTGTTAGTGCCTCCACTGTTTAATATTACTAGTGTTGCATATCCGCTGGTAGTTAGCGCTCTCTATACCGAGCCTTGACATATCACCAGATGCCCAAACAGGTTAGTTCTGTATATCCTTAGCGCCGGGCTTTTTCTTTTCTTTTGAAGGGTTTAAAGGTTCTTGTATTATAGTTACTGTATTATACTTATTTTAGTTGTGCATATTGTTTAGCGCTGGGCAGTTAGTAAGGGTTTAGAGGTCTTTGTATTACAGTTATTGTGTTATAGTACTTCCTGCATTCTAATTATGTTAACTGTTTTGCCTATCATGCGCTGACCTGTTAATAGGGGATTATTTGTACTTTATAGTAATTCTGTCCCTGTATGTATCTGGATAATTAGTAACTATACTTTGATTTTGGTTTGCCCAAAGCGCCAGCTATGTCGCAATAACTCTCAGGTTTCCTATATTATGCTCTGCAGCTACTAGAGACTTTTACTCAGAGATACTAATTACTCTCCAAGAGTATTTGTTTATTTTCTTGTTTCCCGCTAAATTACTCCTTGTCGCCATCTTGGAACCGGCGCGTGAGGTCTCAGAGTTTGCAGTGGGGAAAGCCACTATTTTGTAATGTGTAATTGTCCTCCGCAACTGCTGTTAATTGTTTTTAAATGCCTGCGGATGCAGATTACTAACTGAACGACAGTTTGTACCTTTTAGCCACTATTTTGTAATGTGTACTTGTCCTCCGCAACTGCTGTTAATTGTTTTTAAATGCCTGCAGATGCTGATTACTAACTGAACAACAGTTTGTACCTTTTATTCTTAACATTAGGCTGTTTTCATACTGGTGCTTATCCTTGTATGTTTATACTATTTCTGGCCTGATGGAGCTTATGCTTTTTTATGTCTTAACTTCATTGTGTTAGACTGTTAATGTTGTAGTGTTTAAGAATATTTTCACCTCTTAATCTACATTCATTTTATAACATTCTGCTCACACATTTTCATTTTATTTTTCTTACCAGCTGGTTTAAGGTATTATTCTCATTTTCTGAAAGACTGAAGTGCCCTATTGGAATCCTAAGAGCTACTTTATCCTCCCACCAAAACCTGCCTGGGGTATTATCCACCTGGGTTAAGTAACCTCCCTGGACTAAAGCCACAGTAACCTGTTTTGTATGTCACAGTGTTTTTGATCTTTTCAAAAGCATATTTTTTGTTATTATTAGTCCTATACTTGGTTAGATGTGTTAGACTACCGCCTGACTCTGCCAGCAGCCAAAACCTCCTCCCCCTGACTATTCTTCTACCCTTTACCTTAGTCCATCTCCGCGTTTCAGTGACCCTTTCCTTTATTAAACTAGCCCTGTAACTGCTCTCTATTCCATTACTTGCCTTCCACCTTCTCCCAACTCCTATACTCTCTTGTCAAGGTTACCCTTGACCCTTGACAATTAGGGGTCTGTCATTTACGATCCTCTGTAGACAACACAGTTTCTCCCCCTCTAATCTCATCCTCTAATGTTCTTACTTGCTGTTCTTTCCACCACTACTAATCTTCTTCTAGTATCCTTTCTGAACCCTTGCTATATTATCTATCCCAGAGTCCTATCTACCCTCTACCTAACTCCCCTTCACTACCTCCATCCCTACTAGTCTCCCCTATTTTCTCTCCCTGAATTTCCTTTCTTCTTTCATTGCTCTCTCCTCCTTATATTATTCCCTTAGCCTCTGTATACCCTTACTCTGGTTTCCCTTCTCCTGCCTCTTGCACTGGACTTCCACCTTACTGATTGTCTCTCTCCCACTGCTCTCACCTTACTTGTTTGTCCTGCAATATTCTATTCTGTTTTATTCTTCTCTTGTTTGTCCTGCGCTATTCTTTTCTGTTTTATTCTTCTCTGTTCCTTTCTTTCATTCTAGTACGTATCCGCTACCTTACTTCCACCCCTCCCTTACCTCTATATCTCTCCCCTGCCTTCTCCCCACCTATCAAACCTATCTTTCTTTTTCAGTCCACTACCCACATTATATTGAGTGAATGTTGTCTTTCCTCTTTCCCCACTTATCTTCTTAACTTATTCCAATCTATTCAGGTCCCTTCCCTTCTATCGACCTACTTTCCCCATCTCTGTCTGTTGTATGCTGCTTGCCCATGTTACTCTCTCTTCCTCTGGGACCTCCTACTTTTGCTAGCCTTCTGTCTCCTTTTTCTTCCTGAATCATACTGCCCTCCGCCTAGCTTACCACTTCCGGCCAGGAACTGGTAAATATGTGTAGTTCCCCCGAGGCGCCATCTTTATTCTCCCCTTCTGCGCGTGGCTGCTGACTGAGCTGTGGTGTCTATCTAAGCTTAGGATAGTATGTATAGTATGTTATTTTTTGCTTTATCTCTCTCTATTGTACTTATGTGTGTTTTTGTATTATAGCATGATCTGTGTCTCTCCTGTGTTCATATAAGCTTTGTTTTATGATGTGGTTAGTCTCTATGTTATCCTTCTTTGTCGCTGCATTTATGTAATGTTTCTTAACGCCTGCAGTTGCTTTTCTTGTATTTCTGTTGTTGCCTTACCCGTGGTGTACTAACTGCTGCTCTGACTAGGCTAGATGTACGTGACTTGCCCCCTTGCTTGCTTGCTTAGGTCTGAGAGACAGAATCTACTCCACTGATACTTGCTGCCGCTAGTTACTTTAAACTCCATCACTTTTCTGGTGTAGCCTTAGAAAACGTGTTAGTGCCTCCACTGTTTAATATTACTAGTGTTGCATATCCTCTGGTAGTTAGCACTCTCTATACTGAGCCTTGACATATCACCAGATGCCCAAACAGGTTAGTTCTGTATATCCTTAGCGCCGGGCTTTTTCTTTTCTTTTGAAGGGTTTAAAGGTTCTTGTATTATAGTTACTGTATTATACTTATTTTAGTTGTGCATATTGTTTAGCGCTGGGCAGTTAGTAAGGGTTTAGAGGTCTTTGTATTACAGTTATTGTGTTATAGTACTTCCTGCATTCTAATTATGTTAACTGTTTTGCCTATCATGCGCTGACCTGTTTATAGGGGATTATTTGTACTTTATAGTAATTCTGTCCCTGTATGTATCTGGATAATTAGTAACTATACTTTGTTTTCGGTTTGCCCAAAGCGCCAGCTATGTCGCAATAACTCTCAGGTTTCCTATATTATGCTCTGCAGCTACTAGAGACTTTTACTCAGAGATACTAATTACTCTCCGAGAGTATTTGTTTATTTTCTTGTTTCCCGCTAAATTACTCCTTGTCGCCATCTTGGAACCGGCGCGTGAGGTCTCAGAGTTTGCAGTGGGGAAAGCCACTATTTTGTAATGTGTAATTGTCCTCCGCAACTGCTGTTAATTGTTTTTAAATGCCTGCGGATGCAGATTACTAACTGAACGACAGTTTGTACCTTTTAGCCACTATTTTGTAATGTGTACTTGTCCTCCGCAACTGCTGTTAATTGTTTTTAAATGCCTGCGGATGCTGATTACTAACTGAACAACAGTTTGTACCTTTTATTCTTAACATTAGGCTGTTTTCATACTGGTGCTTATCCTTGTATGTTTATACTATTTCTGGCCTGATGGAGCTTATGCTTTTTTATGTCTTAACTTCATTGTGTTAGACTGTTAATGTTGTAGTGTTTAAGAATATTTTCACCTCTTAATCTACATTAATTTTATAACATTCTGCTCACACATTTTCATTTTATTTTTCTTACCAGCTGGCTTAAGGTATTATTCTCATTTTCTGAAAGACTGAAGTGCCCTATTGGAATCCTAAGAGCTACTTTATCCTCCCACCAAAACCTGCCTGGGGTATTATCCACCTGGGTTAAGTAACCTCCTTGGACTAAAGCCACAGTAACCTGTTTTGTATGTCACAGTGTTTTTGATCTTTTCAAAAGCATATTTTTGTTATTATTAGTCCTATACTTGGTTAGATGTGTTAGACTACAGCCTGACTCTGCCAGCAGCCAAAACCTCCTCCCCCTGACTATTCTTCTACCCTTTACCTTAGTCCATCTCCGTGTTTCAGTGACACTTTCCTTTATTAAACTTGCCCTATAACTGCTCTCTATTCCATTACTTGCCTTCCACCTTCTCCTAACTCCTATACTCTCTTGTCAAGGTTACCCTTGACCCTTGACAATTAGGGGTCTGTCATTTACGATCCTCTGTAGACAACACAGTTTCTCTCCCTCTAATCTCATCCTCTAATGTTCTTACTTGCTGTTCTTTCCACCACTACTAATCTTCTTCTAGTATCCTTTCTGAACCCTTGCTATATTATCTATCCCAGAGTCCTATCTACCCTCTACCTAACTCCCCTTCACTACCTCCATCCCTACTAGTCTCCCCTATTTTCTCTCCCTGAATTTCCTTTCTTCTTTCATTGCTCTCTCCTCCTTATATTATTCCCTTAGCCTCTGTATACCCTTACTCTGGTTTCCCTTCTCCTGCCTCTTGCACTGGACTTCCACCTTACTGATTGTCTCTCTCCCACTGCTCTCACCTTACTTGTGTCTGCCCTGCTCCGCTCCCCTCCCTACCCCCAATTCCCACCCACCCCCAGGGGTCCTTAACTTATTACACATTGGACACTCCTTCTATCGCTCTCTACCAATCGTCTTCCTCTACATAACTAAACCTCTCCCCTTGTATATTTTACCTCTTTAGTTTCTCCAACCTCATCTGGCTCCACCCATCTCCACATTCTATCTTTAGTTCAGACTCACTTTATCTGTTATCCCCCATGTAACAGCATCACTTTCCTTCTCCATATCTACTTTCACCCTTTCCCAGCCTTCCCTTACTCAGTACTCCTACTAAATAGTACCTACCTGTTGACTATAACCTCTGCCTATCTTCTATTTGCTTTATCTGTTCTCCTTTTCTCCTTTTCTATCTACACCTTTCTCTGTAGGTTGGCACATTACTACTTGTCCTTTAACTTCATTGCTATCACTAACTATATTCACTTGATACTTACTACCATGTCACCTATACTCAAAGCTGCTTTCACACATATCCTTCTCTTTTCTGCTACTATAGCCTTCCTATCCATACCTTATTACATCACCTTCTTTGAAAACAGTACTTTACATGAACATAACCTTCACCTCCAACAGACTTTACCAACCTCTTCTGTCAACACCCTCAGTCATAGTAATATAACCTGTTCCTCTAACTTTTTACTACCAAAATACCACAGAACATATCATATGTCATACTACTTAAACAAAAAGTATCTTTATAGCACACCAAAGATCCTTAAATCCCACTTTTACCCCCAGTGCAACCTCCTCCTACACGGAGATATTCATCCTAACCCTGGTCCTAATACTAACTGTAACTTAAATCTAAACAATACTACTTCACCAATACCACCATCATGTACTAAAGCAGCCAACTCCCTTCAAATAGCTCACCTTAATATTAGAAGTGTAATAACAAAGCTCACCACCTACATGCACTCCTAGACTTATATTCATTTGATATTCTATGTCTCACTGAAACTTGGCTAAAACCCTCTACTCAAGACCAGGAAATCACCCCTCCTGGCTATAATATACTTAGATGTGACCACATAAAAAAGAAAGGTGGAGGTATAGCCATTATCTATAAATCTAATCTTAAAGTGACCCTCTATAATGAACTTCCATCACTAGACTCCAGAGCCGAAATATTATCTATCAAACTTCAAATTAACAATAATAAATCAATCTTTCTAATTTGCTTGTACCTTCCCCCTGGAAATAATACACATATTCTTGAAAACTTACTTAGCTCACTTTCTAACCAACTACCCCAAGAAACCATAATACTTGGTGACTTCAACATTGACTGGTTAACCTGTTCATCCCAGTACCCTACTAACCACATAAACCTCTATGGGTTCTCTCAATTAATAACCACTCCAACTAGAATCCACAAACCTAATAAAAAAGAAACAACTCTGGATTGGATCCTTATTAATAACCATCCTAACATCTACACTCCAGGAACTCTTCCTGATAATATTAGTGACCATATGCTCACATATGTTGTTAGACAAAAATTGCATATCCCAACTACACATAAACTCAAGACATCCCGCTCAAGAAAATTCTTCAATCCTGAAAAGTTCCTGACTGAATTAAAAGCATGTGACTGGTCTCTGCTGACTCACCTTGAACTTAATGAGGCAGTGGCCTACTTTAATACCAACTTTCTACAGATCCTTGACTTTCATGCTCCCATTCGCTCTACTAGGATAAGATCCAAAACAGCACCATGGCTAACTAGACAAACTAAGAAGAAAATGATCCTGAGAAATAAAATGTGGGCTAAATGGAGAGCTACCAAATGTCCATCAGATCACCTCCTCTTTAAACAATTAAGAAATGCTACTAAGAAAGATACTCTTACAGACAAAAAGGAATTTTATCTACACCTTCAACAATCCACTCAACACACCCTCAAAAATTCTGGTCAGGTATTAACACACTTCTTAAACCAGGACATACAACTACTCCTACCCCTTCAGGCTTTAACCTTAACAATCTCACCCTGATCCCTGATGCCTTTAACAAGTATTTTACAGAAGTCATTCAAACCCTAGCTAATTCATTACCCTCATCCACAGTTATCCTACCAAATACCCCTAGCACCTCCTCGAATGCCTTTCACCTTCAACCTGTAGCTACATCTCTTATTTACAAGCTTCTCAAGAAACTTAAACCTTGTACTCCATCCGCTGATCAGCTGCCATCGGAATACCTACAAATTGCTGCAGAAGCTATAGACTACCCCATATCTATACTTATTAATAGGACTATCTCTGAAGGAAAAATTCCCACCATATGGAAAATATCTCATATAATTCCTCTACATAAAGGTGGCTCCTCTACTGAGTTCTCAAACTTTCGACCTTTTGCCTTACTCTCCCCATTAGCAAAGATTATGGAAAGATGCATACACAAACAATTTCTCAACTATCTTCTACAAAACAGACTACTAGCCAGTTGTCAACATGGTTTCAGACCTTCCCACAGCACTACAACTGCCCTGCTCTCCTTCACTGACACTATAAATAACAACAAAAACAATAATCTTTTCTCCTCTGCTCTATTCCTAGACCTGTCAAAAGCTTTCGACATGGTTAACCATAACATACTTCTTGATAAACTAAATCACTATTCTCTTGGCTCACAAGCACTTCAATGGTTTAGGAGTTATCTCCAAAACAGGCAACAAGCAGTGCTATGGGACAACAACCTATCTTTCTTACTACCAGTAAACATTGGGGTTCCTCAAGACTCTATTTTAGGTCCCCTTCTTTTTTCTTTATTTATAAATGACCTACACGTGATTATACCCCAAGCCATCTGCATTCAGTATGCTGATGACTCAACTTTAATCTGTTCTGCTAATAATGTGTCCTCCCTCCAGTCCCTCACCCAAACAGTCTTCCATGATGTAGAAAAGTGGTTTATGGAACACTCCCTCCTTCTTAATGCCAAAAAAACAAAACGTCTTCTCTTCACTCCTACTCACAAATCTTCCACACCTTTCTTCACTATCTCCTCTAATAATGCTACCTGTATTAACCCAGACATGACCACTCGCCTACTAGGTGTAACTATTGATAACCGTCTTAATTTTGATGACCATATTAACAACACCATTAAATCAGTTAACAAAAAAATAGGTACTCTCTACAGCATTAAACCCTTTCTTACCCCAGCAGCTAGAAGAACCATTGCCCAGACTCACCTGATCTCTACCCTTTTCTATGCCACTGCTATATATACTAACTTATCAAAAAATAACATGACCAAACTCTCTACATGTTATAATAGTATATCTAGATTCATTACTGCTACTCCCTTTAGAACTCACCATTGTCTCAACCTCAGGCAACTCGATTGGTTAGAACTAAATAACCATTTACTCTATCAGCAACTACTTATCATTCATAAGTCTCTTCACTACCCTGAATCTACCCCAAGCCTTACAAAACTTATTTCACCTTATAAGAACCTAGCTACTCTACGCTCTGCTAATAAACTCCTAGTAGCCTCAACTAAATCTTACAATAAAGCTGGTGACTCATTATTTTCAAATTCTGTTGGGAAAATCTGGAATCAACTCCCTCAAGAAATAACTAACCTAGACTCCACACCCCTATTCAAAAAACACATCAAAGAATATCTTAAAACTCAGTGGCTATGTCCTTGTACTAAACCCGACTGAAATTACTTCTCCCTTACTCCTACCTTCCCCCACTATCCCCTAACTGTTGCCTCTAAATAATATATTTAATTGATGCCAGCTACTTCTTTTATATTGACTTTTCAAAAGATTTGTTTTATTTTCCTTCTCCATGTTATGCCGTCTTGTGATTTTCTTATCAGTTTTTATTATTCTAACTTTAGTATGCTGCATTCCTGAAATTTGTATTGTTAACCACCTGTTTTTGGTTAACTTGCCTTGTGTTTGCTAGTTGTTTTTTTGTTAAATTCTTTCACAAGTCTACCATTGTACTTTTTGTAGTTTGCTTATGTTTTTTGCTGTTAATGTTTTCTTACTTCATGTAATTGGAGCTTTTCTCCCCGGGCCTCTACTGAAAACGGATATATGTCCAGCTAGACTCGCCCGGTCAACAAATGTAAAATAAATAAATAAAAATAAATAAATAAAATCTAACAGCTTTTTTGTTATTTGATTGCTGATTGGAGAATAGTTGCATGACCACCGAATCATATACCAATGCACTGTATAAACACGTGCACAAATGCATGGATCTCACCATACCCAATAGAACTAAGAAATTCTCCTCAAAAAAAAAGGAAGCCAATCTGGTGGTCCCCTGCCATAAAAAACTCTACAACAGAAGAGGAAACTGATGCAGAATAAGGTGAAGTCCCAAGACTGGAAAAACTCCCTTATCAGCCTCAACAAACATTGATATCCCTCATCAAATCCTCTAAAGCTAGCTATGAAAACAGAATTGCAGCAGATAGTAAAGACAACCATAAGGCCTTCTGTAGTTCTGTTAGGAATTTCCACGGCAATACCCAGATTTGCTCTGAGCCTCTGCAGAATGGTACCTCCTATACCGAGCCCACAGATATTGACAATATACTGGCCTACAGATTCAATGCTAACTTTACCCCTCTGTAACCCCCCAAAGGACCAATCACAATACCAGTAGATTGCCAGGAACTCAGTATTACTGCTGCACAGGTTAAAACAGCACTGTCCAAGGCCAGGAATACAGCTTCTATGGGACCTGACAATATCCCTGGCTGTGTTCTACATGAACTACAGAGTGAACTAGCACATCCCCTTTCCTGTTCAATCACAGCCTCACCTCAGGCTTTGTCCCTACAGAATGGCGCAGTGCTTCAGACATCCCTCTCCACAAAGGAGGAGTGACTACAGACCCTAGGAATTATTGCCCAATTAGCCTGACGAGTCTGATATGCAAAGCTATGGAACACATCATCACGGACCTAATAAACAAGGATATAGGGAATCTCCAATCTCTGGCTCCTACACAGTTTGGTTTTGTAAAGGGTAGATCATGCCTGCTCAACTTGGTCAACTTCTTTGAGTCAGTCATCAGAGCTGTAGATGAAGGCAAGGTGGTTCATACAGCCTACCTTGATCTGGTCAAGGCCTTTGATACCATTCCCACTCAGGAATCATAGAAAAACTCTCATTGCCACTGTGGTCAGAAAGGCCTTCTATGTGGCACATCTCATTACTAAGGGTTTTGCATCCAGGAAGAAAGAGGTCATTGTCTCCCTCCATTCTTCCTTCATTAGGCCAATCATCGAGTACAATGCCCCATTTGGCATGTACCTCACTAGACACCTGCAACAACTGGAGAGGCCACAAAAGTACCTCACAAAGCGCATCCTAGGCCTTAAACACTTGCCCTTTATGGACAGACTAAAAAAAAATGCCCAACTATTCTCTGTCTCATATCGCCTATTTAGAGGCGATCTCTGCTTGACTTACAAAGTCATGTCTGACCCAGCTCTGTTAGAAATGCTTCATCTAAAGAAATCCCAATCCCTCTTCACCACACACTCCAGAGACATCAACCGCATTACCACAATCAACAGAACATGCTGGAGAGCAAGGTTCATAACTGAGAGACTGCCTATGCTATAGAATAGACTTCCCATACATGTCAAGTCGAGCACCTCACTAGCCCTCTTCAAGAGAAATCTTGATGAGTGGATAGGAAATAGAAAAGTCACCCCGGGGATAACTCCAGTGGCTCTACTTGACAGTGGCACTAGGAACTAAGGTCGGGTGGCATGATGCCAGGGTAATCCTATGGTCTAGGCTTGTAAAGGCTCCAGGGCCATTAGCCTAGTACACACTATGAACCTATGAAGAGCAATATGATGGAGGAATAAGAATCCACATACCCACCAGTGGCCTCTCCTGAGTATCAGTGCCAAAATAAGAGAAATGCCACCCACTTGTGAGAATTTTGGTTTCAGAATCAATACCATGTGTAGAGACAAGACCAGCAAAACCTAGTAAGTACTTTTCATCTACCAGCACAAGCTCTGCCTCCTTCTCCAACAGTAAGGATGAATTTTATGTCCAGAGTAATCATTCACTGCCAGAATGTAGTCCATCTTGACAAGTTTTGTTCCTGCCACCTGATTGCATCCCATCTAAACCACACCCTTTGCCTTGAGAGTGATATGCTCATTTGTTACTTCTAGTCAGCTTTTTCAGGTAGAACCCAGCCACTAAGCATTCACCAGTGAATGCCATAACCAGTTGTGTCTCCAGATGTAGGTCCCAGCATATGTGAGATCTTTTGTTAAAGTGGGTCATCATGGGTACTCTGTATTGCTGTTATTTACCCATTTTCTTACACCAGTGTATGAAGCATGACTTGGGAGCATGTTTTTTGAGGATGTAATAAGTTAAAAGATTTTAGGTATTCTGTACAGTTTACTTTGTTAGAAATGTTGGGGAGCAAATTATTTAAATTATTTCAACTAAGGAAATTATATTTTGAGCTGTTACAAGAAACTGAATTGCCAAGATATAGTAAGGCCCTACTAAATTTAGTGTGCTGTTTGATGACAAAAAAGCAGTTGCTAGGAAATGGAAATCAAAAGAAAAAACAACAGTATTATTGACGGTTGTCAACCCTCACCACAGTATTTGAGATAAAATGGGCCTGTCAGCTGAAGTGGAGGCCAAGTGAATTATTGGTCATCCTCATGTGAGAGTGAATTTAGCTCCATAAGTTTTTAATATCCCCTATCCTCTTAATTTTCCTAATAGGATTTCTGTATCCCTTCTTGGCCAGGTTAATATCCTTATCGTTGTGTGGTCATCAGAGCAATGTACAGTACTACTTCTGGGGCCTGGAGGTAATATGACCACATTACATCAGGAGGCTATTCCCACAAGATAAAACCCAGCATTCTGTTGATCATTGAACTTTCTCATTTAGTACTTAGTAATTTATTAATACTATTACTAACACAACAGGTCTTTTTATAGAGTTCTACTTTTCTAGGGTAATTTCTCCCAGTCAGTATTCCACTTTGAGATTATTAGAGCCCAGATGAAGTACTTTAAACTTCCCCACATTAAACCTTAGATTCCATATCTTGGCTCATTCTGTCAGTTTCCTCGGATCTCTTTGAAGGTTTGCAACTGCATATTTCACTATTTCATCTGTTAGTTTTATGGTAGTTAGCACTGTTGACTCACAACACTTTGAGCTCCAATGTGGTTCTAATTCAAATACTTTCTATGTAAAGACTGCATGACCTGTGTATGTCTGAGTCAGTGTCTGCTATATACTCTTTGTTTCCTGCCAAATGCAAAATACATGTAAGTAGGTAAATTATTGATACTAGACTGACATCACATCCAGGATTAATTCTTTGCCTTGTGTCCTCTCAGTGCTAGGATAGGCTTTGACTGGTCTGCAGCCTGGAATAAGAAAAAAAATGTGTGTTTTCAAGCTCATTGTGATATGATGCAAAGATGCCAGAAATCACTGGTCCCAGGACTAGCCACTCTTGGGTCCTACTATCCCCCTCTCTTATCTTGGAAAAAAGGCCTGTGTAACTCATTTTATTTGCTTCCTGTTGCCTAATTACCATTCAATCCGTTAATTAACTTCTGTCTTATTTCAAAGCTTCCTTTAAGGGAATGAGTTAAAAGCTTTACTAAAGTTTAAATATCCAAGATTGTCTGCATTTTCTTTCTCATGTTTTAAGTCAGTCATAGTTATAAAACTAGATTAGACTTGGATTGGCATGCTTTCTTTTTTTTTACCAACTTATTGGTGCTTACTCTGCAGATTAATGTTCTCCAAGAAATTGTCTTTCCATCAGTATCATCTGCCTTCTCTTAAGGGTCATAGCACACAGGTCTGTATTTCCTGGGTCATTCTCTAGCCTTCCAAACCCTTGCTGAAGCTGGCTGATTGCTGAAAGACTTCTGTCAAATATTTAAAAATGTACTATCCAAACAATTAGAATTGTAGGGAATATACTGCCATGAACCCATGTCTTGCCTTGTTTTACATCTGAGTTGCCTTCTTACATTTTCCCTTAGTAAGCTGTTAGATGTTTTCCTATTTCTTTCCCTTTATATACTGTCCAGATTATTGGAATTCTAGGGAATATACTGTCAGGAGCCAGTGTCTTGCCTTGTTCTACCTCTGAGTTTCCTTCCTACATTTTCCCTTAGTAAGCTGTCAGATGTTTTCCTATTTCTTTCCCTTTATATACTGTCCAGATGATTGGAATTCTAGGGAATATACCGTCAGAAGCCAGTGTCTTGACTTGTTTTATCTCTGAGTTGCCTTCCTACATTTTCACTTAGTAAGCTGTCAGATGTTTTCCTATTTTTCTTCCTTTCATCCTCCCAACCTCACATTCTCTTTTCTTTCTTTTGTGTGAAGATGGAACTGAAGAATTCATTGAGAACTGCTGTCTTTTCCACATCCTGTCTTTATGCCATTCACTCTTGGGCAGCCCCTCAATTTATAAATTGTAGTTTATTGGCCGTTTGGGTAGCTTTTCTATCTCTTTCAACTTTCTGGTTTAAAAGCCTGCATTTGCACTTGTTTTCCCACCTTTCCTGTAACTAGTCTAGTCCAGGTACACATTTGCTGTATCCAGGACTGTCTGTAAGCTTCTGAACCCCCCCCCAAGCCTTTCTGGGTTGGAGGGAAGCCTTCTAGCTTATCAGTGGGAGAGATAAGTACTAGGTAGCCTATCTACCAAATGAGGAGTGCTTTTTGGCCCAGAAATTATAGTTTATTGACCATTTGGGCATTTTTCCCGTCTCTTTCTACTCTCTGGTTTAAAAGCCCGCATTTGTGCTTGTTTTAAACCTTTCCTGTAATTAGTCTAGTCCAGATACAGATTTGCTGTATCTAGGACTGTTGGTAGGTTTCTGAACCCCCCAAGCATTTCTGTGTTGGAGAAAAGTCTTCTAGCTTATCAGTGAGAGTGGTAAGCACTAGGTAGCCTATCTACCACAAAAGGAGTGTTTCTGGCCAAGAAATTGTAAATTATTGGCTATTTGGGCAGTTTTTCCATCTCTTTCGTCTTTCTGGTTTAAAAGCCCGTGTTTGCACTTGTTTCCTGCCTTTCCTGTAACTAGTCTAGTCTAGGGACAGATTTGCTGTATCCAGGACTGTTTATAAGCTTCTGAGCCTCCCAAGCCTTTCTGTGTTGGAGGGAAGCCTTCTAGCTTATCAGTGGGAGTGGTAAGCACTAGGTAGCCTATCTACCACAGGAAGAGTGGTTTCTGGCCCAGAAATAATAGCTTATTGGATATTTGGGCAGTTTTTTCCATCTCTTTCAACTTTCTGCATTAAAAGTCCACATCTGCGCTTGTTTACCACCTTTCCTGTAACTAATCTAGTCCAAATATAGATTTGCTGTATCCAGGACTGTTTGCAAGATTCTGAGTGGTGCCAAAGTCTGCTCTTCAATTTTTCCCTTAGATCTGCTAGTTCTCTCCTCTCCTGCACTTTTACTAGCTTATTAGTTTAGCACTTTACCAGACTTCTTGTAGCAATTATTATAGCACACAAAAGTGCTACCAGCACTAAACATTCTACAATGAAACAGCTCCAGTATTTATTAATGCCCACCCCTCCAGGAATGTCTAAAGGTCATTTCACTGTACTTTTTCCTATTAACCTAGTGAATCTGGGCATCCTGAGGCAATGTAGCAACTGTCTCATGTACACTCTCCTCTTACCTTCCAACAATCAGACTTATGAGAGATGCACTTATATATCCAAATTGGAAGCCACGCATTCTCCAGCCAAGACTGGAATATCTGGTAAAGAGGAGAAGGTCAGCACTTGCACCATGCCACATGGAACACGCAGCCCTCCAGAACACACACCAGCACTGCCTTCACATAAAAACACAAACCACACACCCACTTTTGCAGAGGCTCTCAATAAAATTCTACACAAACAACAAAGACCTCCAATGCAGACATGCACCTGACCACCACAACACAACACTAATGACGAGACACATAACTCTCCTAAACAGTGTGCCACTTAACCAAAGCCCCTAAGGCAAAACAGCATGCCCAACACACTAGTCATAGGTGACTTGATAGTGAGGCACACTGATGTCCCACTCATTAGGTTGAATAAGGAGAAAGTAACAGTCAAATGCCTGTCAGGTGCCAGGATCCGCCACATAACGCATGCACCCAGGTCCCTCAACAACAGGTACAAATATGACTCGGTCATTGTACATGTGGGTGTGAATGACCTGAGATGTACCTCTCTGGACTACATGAAAAGAGACATGGAGGAGCTCTTGGATTATGTAGCCCAGGCGGGTATGACCCTAGCCTTGAGCAGCATCCTACCATCACCCAGAATGACACCACAGTACAAGCAGAAAATGATTGATTTCAACAATTGTCTAAGTTTCTGGTGTCATTCTAAGGGGATCCAGTATCTGTCTGCCTGTGATGACATGACTGACAGACCTTGATGCTTTGCCAGAGATGGCCTGCATCTGTCACCCCTGGGCTTCTGAATGCTGGCCAAGGCTCTTGCCACCCTACAGTGCCTTTTTTAGGCAGTGTTCCAAAGACCAAATTACCACTATAACAGCTACAAACAAATGCAATCTGAGAGTCATGCTGCTCAATGCTAGAAGTCTAAATCTCAAAATGCACTTGCTCTAAGCACTCCTTAAAATGGAGAACATTGACATTTGTGCTGTAACAGAGACCTGGTTCAAGGCAGCAGAAAGAACCCCTGCACTACCAGGCTATAATTCATTCCACACTTTTCGGCACCAGAACTTGGACCAAAGCTGTAAAGGCAGTGGTGTTTCTATATTCATAAAGAATGCGCACACTTCCAGACTGGTAACCCAACATAATGCATCTCAGATACTTCAGGCGCAGCTAACACTGGGTAAGACAGCAATGCAGGTCATAGCCTGCTATAGGTCCCCAACCATGTCCAAAGACTCACACTCCATGTTCCTAAGCATCCTGGAGAATATTAGCATCCAATCTAACACTCTCATACTGGGTGACTTCAACTACCCCTCCATTAACTGGGAAAACTACTCATGTACCAATACATTGCCCAATGCTTTCTGGAATTCATTAATTCCAATGCTCTGGACCAGCTCATTCTTATCCCCACTAGAGGTAGCAACATCCTTGACCTGGTCATTACTAACATGGGCGACCATTGCTCTACACCAATAGGTTCATAGGTAGGTACTACTCTATCTGCATGAGGGCATTTATAAGCCTAGCCAGAGTGTGTCAGCTTTTGACACCCCATTGATTAATTAACTGAACCTCTGTCAAGAAGAGCCAATGGAGTGATCCCAGGGGTGTATTTTCTGTTACCCATCTACTCGTCAAGGTTTCTCTTGAAGAGTGTTAGTGAGGGGCTCTGCCTAATGTAGTTAGGAATTTTGTTCCAAAGCATGGGGAGTCTCTGTGACAGGAATCTATCCCTCCAGCATGTTCTATTTATTGTTGTGGTGAGGTTTAGCTCACTAGAGCGAGTGGCTCACAGTGACTTGGATTTCTTTAGGCAGAGCATGTCCATCAATTCTAAGTTGGGCATGGCTTTGTAAGTCAGGCAAAGATCACCTTTGAGTAAGCGATATGCGACTGAGTACAGCTGGAGTTTTTCCAGTCGGGCTGCATAGGACATATGTCTGAGGCCAGTAATCCTCTTGGTGAGGTACTTTTGTGGTCTTTCCAGCTGTTGGAAGTGTCTTGTGAGGTACATCCCAAATGGGGCATTGTACTCTATGAGGGGTCTGATGAGTGATGAGTAGAGGGGCACTATAACCTCTTTATTTTTAGATGCAAACCCTTTAGTAATTAGATGGGCTACATAGAAGGATTTCCTAACTACTTTGGCAATATAATTGTCAAAGGAGAGATTACTGTCTACCTGGGTCCCCAGATCTCTCATTACCTCTTCTGTATTAAGGGGGCTGCCACCTATGTGGTAATTAATGGGTGTTTTGGTTTTCCCAAACAGGATGACTATGCATTTTTTGGCCTTCATGGCACCCATGCAAATGGAGAATAGTTGCATGACTGCCAAAATCATACAACAATGCACTGTACGAACACGTACACAAATGCATGGATCTCACCATACCCAATAGAACTAAGACATTCTCCTCAAAATAAAAAGGAAGCCAATCTGGTGGTCCCCTGCCATAAACAAACTCTACAACAGAAGGAGAAAACTGATGCGGAATAAGGCGAAGTCACAAGACTGAAAAAACTCCCTTGTCAGCCTCAACAAAAGGTTGAGATCCTTCATCAAATCCTCTAAAGCTAGCTATGAAAACAGAATTGCAGCAGATAGTAAAGACAACCACAAGGCCTTTTGTAGTTATGTATGGAATCTCTATGGCAATACCCAGATTTGCTCTGAGCCTCATGCCTGCTCAACTTGGTTGATTTCTTTGAGTCAGTCATCAGAGCTGTGGATGAAGGCAAGGTAGTTCATACAGCCTACCTTGATCTGGCCAAGGCCTTTGATACCATTCCCCCCTCAGGAATCATAGAAAAACTCACTAAGCTAGGCATCAATCCCTCTATCACTAGGTGGGTTGCAAACTGGCTCACAGATAGTACTCACGGTGTAAATGTAGCTGACTCCAAGTCAGACTGTCGACCAGTCATGAGTGGAGTCCCACAGGGCTCAGTCCTGAGTCCTTTCCTGTTTGGTATCTAGTTCTCTAAAGTCCAGGCCAACATAAAGGGACTCTGGCTGACAAAGTTTGCAGACATTTGCAAGTTGGGAGCTATTATTAACTCCCCAAGTGATGTTGACATCCTACAGAAAGGCCTCAATGACACCAACGACTGGTGCCAGAACCATGCCCTTAAGCTCAATGCCAAAAAATGTGTGTCATGCCCCTTGGGGAAAAACACAGTTCCCTTGAATTACCACATTGATGGTAGTCCACTGAACACAGAAGGTGTTATAAGAGATCTGGGAACACAGGTTGACAGCAACCTCTCTTTTAACCACCACATTGCCACTGTGGTCAGAAAGCCCTTCTATATGGCACATCTCATTACTAAGGGCTTTGCATCTAGGAAGAAAGAGGTCATTGTCTCCCTCTACTCTTTCCTCATTAGGCCAATCATAGAGTACAATGCCCCATTTGGCATGTACATCACTAGACACCTGAAACAACTGGGGAGGCCGCAAAAGTACCTCACAAAGAGCATCCTAGGCCTTAAACACTTGTCCTATATGGACAGACTCAATAAACTCCACATATTCTCTGTCTCATATTGCCTACTTAGAGGCGATCTCTGCTTGACTTACAAAGTCATGTCTGACCCATCTCCATTAGAAATGCTACAGCTAAAGAAATCCCAGTTCCTCCGCACCACACACTCCATAAAGCACCTCACTGGCCGTCTTCAAGAGAAATCATGATGAGTGGATGGGGAAATAGAAAATTCACCCCGGGGATCACTCCAGTGGCTCTACTCGACAGAGGCACTGGGAACTAAGGTCAGGTGGCACGATGCCAGGGTAATCCTATGGGCTAGGCTTGTAAAGGCTCCAGGGCTATTAGCCAAGTACACACCTATGAACCTATCAAGGGCAATAAGATGGGGGCAAAAGAATCCACATGCCCACCAGTGGCCTCTCCTGAGTATAAGTGCCAGAACAAGAGAAATACCGCCCACATGTGAGAATTTTGGTTTCAGAATCAGTACTGTGTGTAGAGACAAGACCAGCAAAATCTAGTAAGTACTTTACATCTTTCAGCACAAGTTCTGCCTCCTTCTCCAACAGTAAGGAGAAAGTTTATGTCCAAAGTGTAATCATTCACTGCCATGATATAGTCCATCTTGACAAATTCTGTTCCTGCCACCTGATTGCATTCCATCTAAACCACACCCTTTGCCTTGAGAGTGATATGCTCATTTGTTACTTCTACTCAGCTTTTTCGGGTAGAACCCAGCCACCAAGCATTCACCAGTGAATGCCATAACCAGTTGTGTCTCCAGATGTGGATCCCAGCATACATGAGATCTTTTGTTAAAGTGGGTCATCATGGGTACTCTGTATTGCTGTTATCTACCCATTTTCTTACACCAGTTTATGAAGGATGACTTGGGAGCATGTTTTTTGAGGATGTAATAAGTTAAAAGATTTTAGGTATTCTGTACAGTTTACTTTGTCAGAAATGTTGGGGAGAAATTATTTAAATTATTTTAACTAAGGAAATTATATTTTGAGCTGTTACAAGAAACTGAATTGCCAAGATATAGTAAGGCCCTACTAAATTTAGTGTGCTGTTTGATGACAAAAAATCAGTTGCTAGGAAATGGACATCAAAAGCAAAGCCAACAGAATTATTGAAGGTTGTCAACACTCACCACAGTATTTGAGATAAAATGGGCCTGTCAGCTGAAGTGGAGGTCAAGTGAACTTTTGGTCATTCTCATGTGAGAGTGAATTTAGCTCCATAAATATTTAATATCTCCTATCCTCTTAATTTTCCTAATAGGCTTTCTGTGTCCCTTCTTGGCCAGGTTAATATCCTTATCCTTGTGTGGTCATCAGAGCAATGTACAGTACTACTTCTGGGGCCTGGAGGTTATATGACCTTCAAGAGGCTATTCCCACAAAATAGAACACAGCATTCTGTTGATCATTGATACAACTTTCTCATTTAGTACTTAGTGGTTTATTAATACTATTAGTGCCACAGCAAGGTCTTTTTATAGAGTTCTACTTTTCTAGGGTCATTTCTCCCATTTGGTATTCCACTTTGAGATTATTAGAGCCCAGATGAAGTACTTTAAACTTCCCCACATTAAACCTTAGATTCCAAATCTTGGCTCATTCTGTCAGTTTCTTCAGGTCTCTTGGAAGGTTTGCAACTGCGTATTTCACTATTTCATCTGTTAGTTGTATAGTAGTTAGCACTGTTGACTCACGACACTTTGACCTCCAGTGTGGTTCTAATTCAGATACTTTCTGTGTAAAGTCTGCATGACCTGTGTATGTCTGAGTCAGTGTCTGATATATACTCTTGTTTCTTGCCATATGCAAAAGGCATGCAAGTAGGTGAATTGTTGATAATAGACTGACATCATATCCAGGATTAATTCTCTGCCTTGTGTCCTCTGAGTGCTAGGATAGGCTTTGACTGCTCTGCAGCCTGGAATAAGATAAAAATGAGTGTTTCTCAAGCTCATTGTGATATGATGCAAAGATGCTACAAATCATAGGTCTCAGGACAAGCCACTCTTGGGTCCTACTATCCATATCTTTTATCTTGGAAAAAAAAGGCCTGTGTAGCTCATTTTATTTGCTTCCTGCCACCTAATTAGCATTCTGTCCATAAATTAAGTTCTGTATTATTTCAAGGCTTCCTTTAAGGGAATGAGTCAAAATCTTTACTAAAGTTTAAGTATCCAAGATTGTCTGCATTTCCTTTGTCAGGTTCTAAGTCAGTCATAGTTATAAAACTAGATTTGAGTGGATTGGCATGATTTCTTTTTTTACAAACTTATTGCTGCTTACTCTGCAGATTAATGTTCTCCAAGAAAATAGTTTGCCTTTCCATCATTATCATCTGCCTTCTCTTAAGGGTCATAGCACACAGGTCTGTATTTTCTGGGTCATTCTCTAGCCTTCCAAACTCTTGCTGAAGCTGGCTGATTGCTGAAAGACTTCTGTCAAAGATTTAAAAATGTACTATCCAAACAATTGGAATTGTAGGGAATATAGTGCCATGAATCCATGTCTTGTCTTGTTTTACTTCTGAGTTGCCTTCTTACATTTTCCCTTAGTAAGCTGTTAGATGTTTTCCTATTTCTCTCCCTTTGTATACTGTCCAGATGATTGAAATTCTAGAGAATATACTGTCAGGAGCCAGTGTCTTGCCTTGTTTTATCTCTGAGTTGCCTTCCTACATTTTCCCTTAGTAAGCTGTCAGATGTTTTCCTATTTCTCTTCCTTTCATCCTTCCAACCTCACATTCTCTTTTCTTTCTTTTGTGTGAAGATGGAACTGAAGAATTCATTGAGAACTGCTGTCTTTTCAACATCCTGTCTTTATGCCATTCACTCTTGAGCAGCCCCTCAATTTAGGCTTAGACTCTGTTCTGTACCCTTTGTATTTGAGCAATTCTTGCTTCCTTGTCTTTATTCATTCTACTAGTAGTTTCTCCAGATATACATTTGCCTTTCTTACTGCTAATGTCGCCCTTTGCTAATGTTCTTGTAGTTGTACCTACACTATTGTGCTTTCATTAAATTAAATGACTTCTTATCATCCTAAAGAGCTACATTGGTCATTTTTCCATGGTTTTTTTTCTTTTTTTCTTAGTCCATTTACTATTTATATTCTCTTCTTTACCTTTATAAAAATGTTCCTTGTTCCTTTGTTTCCAACTTCCTGTGTTCCTTTGTATCCAACTTCCTGTTTTATAAAGTTCCCATGCCATCCATCCCCAACCCCCTTTTCCCATTTTTGCACATGGGGTTAGGGTGTCACTTCAACAGTGACACTCATCTTGATCCAAGGTTTAAACCACCAGATAGCTAGTCATGACATGGTAGTTCTTCCACACCACACACTCACATGTGCACTCACTCTTAATGGCCAATTGAGTGCATCCAGTCCAATTACTGCATGTCTGACATGTGGGAAGAAACTCCAAACAAATGGCACCCCAGCCGAGAATCGAACTGAGAAACCTCTTGCTGTGAGGTGACAACACTATCCGCTGCAACCCATTGCTGACACCACTTTCCCTACCCCTTCTGTAGGGATGAATTGTGTTTTTTTTATTTGCTGCTGTTCTCTTCACTCACGGTGAACCACATTGTTGCACGATCACTATTGGTCTGGGAAGCTTTTTTCTAGGTTTTCCTTGTACTTTCCCAAACTAGCTGAACAAATCCTCCTTAATCTGCTGCCACCACTGTTACAAACTGTACCCGTGAAGTGGATGCCGGAATGCATTAAACTATTTTTTGGAGCATTGGTTTGTCCCAAAAAATAGCAAAATTATTTCCCACCCTCTACAAATGTTTCCATTCCTTCACCTGTTCCTCATCCTCTCTCTCTGACCATTTGGGGATGATATTTTGTTTCTATCCACTAGCTTTCACCATGTTTTTTTTTTGGGTTTACAACTTATTGAAGGGTAATGTATCAAGTGCAACCTACCACAAATGATAATACTACCACCCATTAGATGATAAACATTAATATCACAGTTTAATTTTGTACTTCCCTGTATTCATAATTTGTTCATTTATTTATTTATTTATTTATTTATTTTACATTTGTTAATCGGGTAGAGTCCGGCTGGGCAAGTCGCCCATTTTCAGTGGAGATCTAGGGAGATAAGCTCCATAACAATAGTACAAAAAGATTACAAACATTTTTAAAAATATTTACAAACAATTTACAAAACGTTTGACAGTTTCCAACAATCACAATTTACAAAAAGGTGAATATAAAACAGAAAACATTACATTTCTTAAGCCTTATTACAGACAGTAATATGAAATTCATTAGATATAGAACTAAAACCATTGTGGTATTTTCATTTGGTAGAAGTAAGACAAGAAGAGGGCAGAATAGAAAACATTTGCTGAAAGGCATGAGAAACTAGCCAGGAGTATTACAGGAGCATAACCATTGTTAAATAAGGTATTCCTTTAGGAGTTTTTTGAAGCTACAACGATCTGTGTTTTTTTAAGATATTCTGGGGTAATAGGTTTCACTGTTTAGCTACTTTGAAGGAGAAGAGAAAGTCAGCAAAGTAATTATGGGACTTTGTACCCTTGAGTATTAGTTTATTGGATGATCTAAGGGTCCTGGGGTTGATATTTTGTTGCACTAGGTTGGAGAATGCAGGGCAGTTTTCAGGTTTGTGGATAATACAGTGAGCAGTGCTGAGCTGATTGAGTGATAATAGATTGGGAAATTCAAGCAAGTGTAATTTTTGAAGAGCAAGGCAATGATAGGTCCTGGTGGGTATGTTAGCAGCAAAGTTTGCTATTTTGTTATAGCAGGAATCAAGAAGATGTAAATCAGACTTGTCCAGGTTAGTGAAAAGTTGAGAACTGTAGAAAATAGCAGAAAGAAGGTAGAATCTGGCTGTGGTTAGTCTGGCATTTTGAGTAAGGTAAGGTTTGGCCCTGTATTAGAGCACCATGTTTGATGTAAACTTTATTGTGAGCGATATGTGTTTATTGAATGTTAGGTTGTTGTCTGTCATGACACCAAGTAGTTTTGCTTGGTTAACTGGTTCTATTTTAGTGCCATTAATGGAGTATATGGAGAGAGGAGGTGGTTTTGCTTTGGATTTCCTGTTAAAGAAGATCATTAATTTTGTTTTATTTGGGTTTAGGATGAGTTGAAGTTCATTTAGGTAATTTTTAATATCTAGAAATTACTTTTGCAGTTTATCTTGGAGTTCTTGGGGTGTGGGAGCAGAACAAATAAGAGTAGCATCGTCAGCATATTGAATAATAGAAGCAGATTTAGTGGCAGTGTTTAGACTATTTGTGAATATAATAAAAAGGAGAGGACCAAGGATGGAATCCTGAGGAACCCCAACAGAGACAGGGAAGAGTGTGGAGAGTTTATTATCCCATTTAGTTGCCTGTTGTCAATTAGTAAGGTAGCTAAAGAATCAGTTGAGAGTTGTAGAGTTGAGGTTGAAAGAGGCTGGAGTGATGAGTAATAGTTGGTGGGATACCTTATCAAATGCTTTGGACATATCAAGGAATATAGTACAGACTAGTTGTCCATTGTTTTTGAGGAGGTTAATATAGTTAGTGAATTCATGAGATCTTCTGCTCCATCTTTAAAAGTACTACCAGTTAAGATCCCACTTGTTCACAGAAAAAAAGAATGCATATTTTCCCCTTTCCTGCAAGTTGGTGTGATCTCAGGAACAGTATATATAGAGCTTGGGGAGTGTGGGAGACTATACACCCCATCAGCTGGGTGTAGGAGGCATGGGCATGCAATGGATCTGTGCAATCCATACCATCTTTCTGTGTGATATGGTCAGCTGGTCATAAACATTTCCATGTGATTCTCAGTCTACCCTGAGAATTTTACCGCACTGGGTGTACCACAACCATGTCTCTGCCACTACTTGAAGGCAAAAGCACAAAAAAACTCCGGAGAAACTAGAATGAGTACTAACACGGTTTAATAAAGTGCTTTTTGTTTGAAACAAAGTATAAAGTGCTTTTCATTTGAAACAAAGTACAAACTTCTTCAGATAAAAACTTGACAAGTTACAACCTTTTTTAAAAAACATTTCCTGCATCATGTGACATAAGACAACAAATCAGACCATAAAGTAATGATTAGATAATGATTACCCTCCCATCACTACCCATTAAAAAATGGGAAACATACTAAACCAAACACTAAGAAAATAATCTTATATAAACAAAGAATAAAAGGTGATAGTTTTAGAAACCTGTTTACCCAAATATAAAATAGTGTAATCAGATACACTACTAATAAATTATAATAATAAAATAAACATGATTAACTCCTTAAAGCCTATATTATTAAAGACCTACTCCTGTCCATTAAGTTAATCCAAGAGATGGCTTTACCTTACTAAACTCTTAAGTTTCAATAAGCACTTGATCAAGCATGAGTCGTTGATTCCATGATATTTATGTGCATTTAGGTGAATTTGCCAAAATAATTCAAGCTCTTCTAATTTCAGAGCTACTGGCCCTCCCCTTATGTCATATGGAACATGATCTATGATCATAAACTTAAACAAATGATCTTTATCCTCAGTAATGTGTTTCACCAAAGCGTTGTCTTGTTTACCTTTACTGATAGTATACTGGTGTTCATACAAACGTTCTCGGAACTTACATTCTGCCTTGTCTACATAGTAAACAAGACAAAGTTGGCACCTTGCGAGGTAGACTACGAATTTGGAATTACAGTTAAACCTACTTTTTAATTTATATTCAATACCATTGATATTGAAAGAGTTACCCACTTCTATAAATTTACAAAACCTCCAAGATTTACACTTAAACATAGCTAAATGTGAGGACAACCTAGTCAGTATAGATTCTAATAGATTCTTTAAGTTGGGACATCTTTTGAAAATAATTTTAGGGAGACTGCCAGCCTTCTGAAAGAAGATTGGATCGCTCCTTAATAGGTCCCAATTCTTGCATAAAATGGAGCTCAAGATGGAACTATTTGCACTTAAAGTTGTAATTAAGCTCAGTGTAAAATCAATATGCTTATCAGCCACTATTTCCGAGATTTGGTCTTGGCCCTGTTCATAACTAACTATGTTAGAGATAACTACAGGGCTCAAAATAGGTACGTACATAAAACCCATTAGATCTCTTCATTCTCACCTCTCCTGTCTGGGAATCAATTAATTTACTGGGATCGCCACGACTCAAAAACATATTTTTTAACAAGGCACATTCAGTATCGAACTCACTGTCCAAGGTTACAATTCTATCAGCCCTCACCAGTTGGTCTTTAACCACTGAACATTTTTGATGATAGGGGTGGCTGCTAGAAAAATGGAGAAAAGAGATAGAATAAGTACTTTTTCTAAACACTTTAGCTACATAACACTGCTTGGCTAATCTTTTCTAAGATTAATGTCTAAATAATTGATCTCATCCTTGTTAAAGTTAAACGTAAATTTCAAAAAGTCAGAAGTACTATTAAGGTGGTTAACCAAGGAAATGGCTTTATCCAAATCTCCCCTTACAATGATAAAGATATCATCAAGGTACCTAGTATAAAATAAGATATCCTCTTTGATTTCCTTGTAGGTAAAAATAAATTCAGATTTCTAATGGGCCATGACCAGATTAGCTACACTAGCCCCACATGGTGAACCCATGGCCACCCCAGTTTTCTGAAGATAATAATCTTTATCAAATAGGAAATAATTATTCAAAAGAATTATGTCTAATAATTCTGAGACTAACTCAATCTCACCTCGAGTCACACCCCTCCTACTGAATATGGTACTGATCCATTTAATTCCCTCCTGGTGTGAGATTGAAGTCTATAGATCTTTCATATCGATCGTAAGGAAACCGTGGTCATTGTCAAACTGCAGTTTACTGATGTTCTTCAAAAAAGACCACAAATCCTTACAAATCTGCTTTTCATAGACCAGATATTTCTTTAGTATTGAATCTACTATTTTCGCACAAGGGTAAGTAATCGAGTTGTGGCCATCGAATAAGGGTCTTATTGGTGAGTTAAATAAAACCTTATGGATTTTAGGGATGTCAAAGAGTACTGGTATTCTGGGGAAAGGCATTCACATAAAAGTATATCTTGCTACATCTGTTTGGCTTCCAAGTGTAAGTCCTCTGTTTGACTTTTGCTATGCTGCTGAGCTATATTCAGCTCATTCAAGGAAACCTTTTGATAGGCATTAGTAGCCAGGATCTCCCACATCCGGGCTACATAGTCCCAATGATCCATAATAGTTAACCCACCTCCTTTATCAGGTTTGCACACCCTGATATCAGATGATCACAACAAATTCAGTACTTCCCATTCAAGTTTAGTAACATTGGGTTGGGGAACTTTATTTGTCTTAAAGCTTCCAAACCCATTGGCTCCCCACGCACATGCAAACCGCAAATCAAGTTCACATAACCATTCAAATGACTGTAATACAGGATGAATTGGTGGATTAAATGTGCTAGCAATATGTAAAGAACTGTCAACAGGTTCATGGTTATCACCTAATAAAAACTTTAGATTTAATTTCCTTATGAAACACTTGATGTCCATAATTGTTCTAGCCAAGTTCAAGTTCTTTTTAGGGACAAAAGTATAACCTTTGGCAAGTAGTTCAACTAATTCAGGTGCTACATTAACAGATGAAAAATTTAAAATTTTAAAGTCACCTGTAGTATTCGTTATAATATCCAAATTGTTTGTTAAGCTGGAATCTAATGCTTCCATTTGGAAAATTACGATTGTTTCTCACATTCTGGGCTTGGTTTCTTTGTTTGGGAATCACCCCCGTTTGGTTGTGAATCCAAACATTTTGTTGTTGTTGTGGGTTCTTTTCTCCATTAGGGACTGAGTTAGAACCCTGATTCCATATCCTTTCACTTCTCCTTATTAGGCCTGAATTTGTATTCTCATCAGGTACCAATGGAGTCTCGACATTAACTTGAAGGCAGGTGAGCAGGCTAAACATCATCATGCTTTTCCTCCCTGAGCCGTTAGTCTCCTGGATCATAGTCAGGATTTTATCCCTTTACAATGGAGCTGGCAGTTATTACAAATTCCTGCTCTGGAGATCTTCTAAGCCATTTATTTTTTGATTGCCTTTAGTTGCTCTGCCAGTAGGTGCCAGCAGGTGGCGATGCTAGAAGTTTTGAACAAACTGAATACCCAGTCTCTTTTCTTACTCTGGTCATTACTTGTACTCTCTCCTGTACCTTTGTTGCAATTTCCCTACTAGACCATTTAATTTGGTGTATTTGCACACTGATATGTATGCAGCTCCTACCCTCCATGAGAATTTTCCCAGTATCTGGAATCTTCTCCTCAACCCCATTTTTCCAATTTTCTTCATGAAGACAGGGTGTCATGACAACTGTCACTATCTGTCTTGATTTATTGCCACTCTCCTACCTTCTTCAGCACTCATGCCTCACTGTCGTCTTCTCTCACACAATTCATCCACCTCTTTGCAAGACATCCTCTTTTTGTCTTGCCCTCTTCTTATCTGTCTCAAATCTTCTCCCTCAGATTGTCTTCTGCTATTCTGCACATGTGCCCAAACTACCATAATCTCTTCTCTTTTACCTTTTTTGCAGTTGGTGCTACTTTGGCTTTGGGTCTGATGTCCTCATTTCTTCATCTGTCCAACAGTGTGCATCCTACCAAATCTTAGGCACTTCAATTCCATCACTTCTAGCTTCCTCCACTGCTCTGCCTTTATTGCCCAGGTTTCTGTTCCATTTAGTAGTACTGGTAGCACAACTGTTTTGTACGCCTTACTTTTCAGCTTCTTTGGCATTCTTCTATTATACACTACCAGTGACATTGTACCAGTTGGCTGCAGACTCTCTTATTTTAACTTTGATCTTCTCATTCAGTCTATCCTTCTCCTCAACCACCCCTCCCAGATACTTAACGCTATTACCCTGTTCCATTATTTTCTCTTCTATCTCAGTTCTCAGCTTCTAATTTCCTCCATTTACTGCCATTATCACTGTCTTATCTGTACTCAGTTTCATCCCATGAGCCTTCAGTTTTGCATTCCATTCCCCTATCCTTTGCTGAATTTCTTCCTCAGAGTCTGCCTGTAATGCCACATCATCTGCATACAGCAGCTTTGATGATCTGTCCCCTTTGAGCTATTTCCTAGTGTATGAACAAATGTGGGCTCAAAGCCGAACCCTGATACACTCCTACTACTAGTGGGGTTCCTACTGGAAACCTCTCTATGAGACTGAACACTTTCCTACTTGAGTCTTAGGGTTCTTGTACATAGCCTGCACTAATTCTACCAGTGTTTCTGGGACTTCATACTATCTCAGGACTGCACAAAATTAGTTTTCTTCAGCCCTTGTCATATGCTTTCTCCAAGTCTATGAAAGCCAAGCTAGTCTCCTCCTTTGTTTCTAGCTTCTTCTCAACTATCTGTCTCACTACAAATATCATGTCTGTTATGCTGCATACTGATCCAAGTCTGAACTACTCACCTTCTATCTAATTTTCTAGTTCTCTGCATATTTGTTTATCAATCATCCTCTCCAGAACTTTCATGCAATACATCAGGAGTCTGATACCACTGTACTGCCCACATTTATAAATGTGCAATGTATTGTCATACCCTAGCACTAATATGCTTATTCTCAAGTCATCTGGGTTTTACCTTTCTCTGCATAGTGCTGTGGTTAGCCTCGGGAGTCATTTCTCCCCTAACTTACCCAACATCATCTTCATATCTGCTGTGATCTCATCTGAGCCTGCTGCTTTCCTTGACTTTATTTCCCTTAGTGCTGCTCTTACTACAACTAGGGTGGGCTTCTCTTCTTTTATCATAGGCTGTATCTGGGACAGAACAGCTTACATGGGGTTTTCTTTATTCAGAAGCTGCTAGAAGTACTCCATCTGGCTGCCTTTGATTTCCTGTGGACTGGTGAGCAAGTTATTGCTGACATTCCTTATGAAGGGTGTCTGATGACTATCTTTTTGTCTTTGCCTTGCAACCCCGATAGTTTCTTTTTGCCATCTGCTGAGTCACTTTCCAGAAACTGGTAGAGTGCCTGTGATGCATTGCTCTTCACTATTGCAACTTCTCTCTTACCTAGTCTGTCTTTTCTAGCTGCCACTTTTCCTGTACTCCTTTATATTCATGGCTGCCTGGATTTCTGCATTCCATCACCACCAACAACTTTTCTTATTGTCGCCTCACAGTAAGACATTGTCCTGTTAGATTCTCAGCTTAAGCGTCTTCTGTGTGGAGACATGCATGAATGGGTGAACCTTCGTTGAAGGTTGTGCATCAGAGCTGGAAACTCGGCATGTAAAAATCTGCTGCCAGTCATTAGCGGACCGGAGTTCTGCTGTGGTGACACCTAACCGGGAAAAGCTGAAAGACACAACAACCATGCCTGGCTCAGACTCGTATCTTTTCTATAGTTCTCACACATGCTGCTCTGTAGTGCTGCCATTCTTCTTCAGCTTCACCTATTTCCTCCTCTTCCTGTGATGCTAAAGCCCTGAGTATTTCCTTGAACTCTTGTGCTTTTTCTCAAGTCACCTTCCAGGTCTTCAGACAAGTTTCTCTTTACCTCAAAGCCTTCTCTGAGCACTGCTTGCAAGTGATTTTGGCAGAAAGTGGTTTATGCTGTGGGCCAAATATTTCACTGGGTATGACAGTTCAGTCACTGATTCTACCTCATTTCCCTTCCCTCACTAACAGGAAGTCTCCTGAGTTGCATGTCTCCCACTCTTATATGTGATTTTGTGACTGTCACTGTCTTTTGCCGAATCATGTGTTGGTCACCATCAAGCCATTTGCCAGACAGAAATCTCGAATGGACTATCCTCCTTTATTCCAGTTGCTCCATCCATGTGGAGCTAGGCACTCCTCGTATCCAGCTTTGTCTGTCTGTTCCAATGTGAGTATTTGGGTCCCCCATTATCAACACCAGTTCATGTTGTCCTGCTTTATCTAGCAGGTCCTTGAACTACTGCCTGAATGTACACTTCTCTCTTTCACAAGCCTGTTGTGCACATATGCTTAGATTATGGATTGCCATGGGTCAGTCACTAATTCTGATGACATCCCTCAATGTTTTCTCAAGCCTATCCCTCACCACAATTCCAACACCATTTCTAATCTGTCCTACTAAATAGTAGACTCTGGATCCCAAGCCAAATGGCTTTGCTTCACTAACCCTCCATCTTGTCTTTTGGATACATAGAATATCCAGCCTTCACTCAACAGTGTTATCCCAGGTCACTTTCTGGGCAACTGGACACTGGCCAGCCAGTAGCTTATTGAACAAGGGCTGCTGGGATTTATGGTGGACACATAGGCCCCTCCCACCATTAACATGGGTGTCTGGTGTAGGTTGGAGCAGACTTGGTCCTCAAACCATTTTTTACCAACAACTACCCATGCCCATTCTTTGGTGACATTAGTCATCAGAATCAAATCACATAGAGCAGATTTTTTATACTATTCAGTTGCTATCCCTGACATGTCACACAGTCTGTGATGCATATTCTCTGATCTAGAGGACATTGCACACCACAGCTGATGCCCAAAGCAGTTGATCTATACATCTCTTCTCCCCAGTAGGGACCATCTAGAGACTGTGCTGTTTGCACACAATTCCTTTCTTGGGTGAATTTGAAGTGGAAACAACACTCTGCATGTTTTTGGGAGGTGGGAGGAATCCCACAGGGAGAATATACAAACTCCATACAGGCACTGGCAAGAGGTCAAGACTGAACTCTGTGCCTTGAGCATGGAAGACAAGGACTTTAACCATTATATCAGCTGTAGATATATGCCACTTACCTCTGTTATGTCTTGCATACAGGATGATACTGAGCTGATCACTTCCAGAAAGTGTTCATTGATCCTCTGACAATAATAGTGTGTTCTACAACCCAACCTCCTGAGTACCTTTTGTGCTATTTATAACCAGGGTTGCCAGACATCCCTATTTGACCGGGACTGTCCCGGGATCAGCCTCCCAATCCCAAGTCCTGCGCTGCTTGTTAAAATCCCTGTGAAACAGCCTCAACTTTGTGATTTATGATTGGCCCGTATGCCGGTATATGAGCTAATCATTAATCGAATGAAAGCTTCCCTTTTTTTTAATGTGAAAGACCTTTTTTGTCCCTACCTGGCCCTTCATAAATCTAGCAACCCTATTTATAACACAGGTAGAAGCCTCTGATGCTATGAGTCCTTAACTTCTCTCCTTTCTGAATGCCTCTTGGTCTGCAGTGCTGTTCAGCCATGAAAGGGACAACAACCCTCACTGAGACCCTTCTATGATGTTCACAACTGTAGGTCTGATATTCTAACTGCAATGCACCCTACCTGCTAAGCATCATATGTTTACATGTGATATGCAGTGCACTATTAAAATGACTTGTCACTATTACAATGACTTGTATATGGAATGACTGGTTTACTGCATGGCACAGTAACAGATGTGACTTAAGGCTTTGCAAACATGGAATTCCTTGCCAGGTTCTATAAGAAGTCAAATATAACAGACTTCAAAGCTGGTTTAAGTAAATATTAATCCCTTAAATGTTATGACACTGCTTGCAGGCACAACATACTTCTCCTTCGTCTGATCTGACATTTCTGCTGCTGTTTGATATACTGATTTTCAGAATCAGGTTAATTGGCTTGCCATAACATGACTTTTCATCAGTTATCCTTTACTGAGAACTAATTTTCACCTAATACAAACTTCATCATTATAACTTTCTCACAGCTGCCTTACCTGTTTCAACCCTTCATTTAAAATGTGCCAAGTCTAAGATTTAACTGTGGATCTGATTGTATGATGTTTATTTAGTAGGTCTTTTATACTATATATCATATTTTACCAAGTATTTTCTGTTTGCATTTCCTCTTACTGTGTATATACAGGAGTGGCTTTGGTAACAAGACACAGTATTCATAATTTGCATTTGTAATTTCTAAAACATCTCTACTTAGGTGTTTGTGCATTTTCTAAGTCGGTGCTATATAAAATAGGGAGGAATGGAGGGTTGTGCCATGAAAAAACTGTAAAGGGGGAAAAATAAAGGAACTGGGGAATATTGAATTCCTTGTGAGGTCTGCTGTCAATACATAGGTTCATTGATTAGTAGTATTTTAACTGCCCTTGTGGGCCATTTTAAGCTTAGCCGATTACCCTATGTGAGAATCATATCCTGCAGCTTAACCATCATGCCAACCTCCAAACCCCCTTTTTAAATTTTTTTTAAATAAGACATTGCAGATGTGTCAGAATGTTTCATTTTTTGCTGGTAGTATCTCATTTTATTCATTTCAGAAAGTACTTCATCGGTCTTCCTTGTCTTACAAGGCTTTCTTATCTTTTAAAGTCATAGGTCTGATAAAACAGGTCTTCTGTTCTAGTTGTCACTATCTGCACTCAAATTAGGATTTTGTTTCTCACATTTTTGCTTCCTAAATACACTAATTTGGATTTCTTCTAAATTAAATTCAAGTGGTCATGTTTTAGAGTACTCAGTCTTTACATCTCTGTCTCTATCCTTTCTACTCATTCATGCGTATCACCATTTTGCAAGCATCTTTCCAGACCTTCTAAATTATTGCTTCATAGCACATTGAAATGACCATATTAAGCACTGGCCATGTGGTATCCCAGTAGTAAAAAAAAAGTCCATAACAGGGATATAGATATGCATGTATGTATATGTTTGTGTAAAAGGTTTATGAGAAATATAATGAAATGACTGGTGCAATTTATCTGGTGCCTCTGACAAACACAACTCCTCCCTTGGAATACAAGCATCTGTTCCGACTTTATTTTATGATGGCATTTCTTAATGCAGTCATTAAAGTAATTGTGCTCTATTCTTCAAATGAGATAATTATAAATAATTGTCACAATACAGAAAGTGAATTAGCACATAGAAATTATATTGTACTTTTAAGATGTTTACTTAATACATTTTCCAGTGCTACTGTGTGGATACCCTATACATCAGAAATTATATTGCACTTTTAAGATGTTTACTTCATACATTTTCCAGTGCTACTGTGTGGATACCCTATACATCATTTAGAAATACTGTAGATTCATACTGTAGCGCATAATTTAAACCAAAAAATTTAATAATGGTCCATCTCTACCTAGTTAACTGAATAAACTACTTGAAACTTCAACAAGACGTCTGTATTCCTCCCACATCAGAAAGTTTCCTAAATACGCTAGCTAAACTGATTTTATCTGGCCTAGTCCTTTATACTCACTAACAAAATATAATAAGGGTGCCATCTTGTGGTATAAAGCATTTAAGGTGTTATTGGCACATAGCATTTACAATTTTAAATCATTGCTAGAAAGACAAAATCATTCATTAAATCAAATATATCATACAAAAGACCTATGTCTGAATAATTTACACTGCACTGATGTCTTCTGCTATATTTTGCTGCAGCTTTTCTTTTACTGAATCAATAACAAAAAATGTTTAGAGGAAGCAGAGTGTTAAAAAAGTTCAAATCACCATAGGAAAAATCCAATACCACTTCCTTTCAAGCTATAGGTCCCCCTCTATGACCCAGGAAATGCATACCATGTATTTAAACTTATTACAAACACTAACGATCCAACCTAATACCATATTCAAGGTGACTATATCCCACTATTAACTGGGAATCCTATATGACACCAAACATACATGCACAGAGATTCCTGAATTTTGTAAACACAGACTCCCTGGACCAGATAGTTAATACACCAACCATGGGTTCAGCCATACTGGATTGTGTCCTCTCTAATATGGGAGACTGCTGCATACCCCCTAATGTAATGCCTTCCCTGGTAAGGTGAGACCAGAAAATGGTCTCCTTTGAAGTAAAAATAAAACCTGGACCCCAAGCTAAACCTGGAATATTCAGGAACTATTCTAAGGCTAATCTCCTGCTATTAAGTGAGAACCTGGCAAAATTTCAAGCCCCCATAAACCCCGAGAACACTTCTGCCTATGTGGAACTGATCACAGAAGCCCTGTACAAGCATGTTAATAGCTGCATAGTGGTAGCTGTACCTACCAGGAAGAAGTACAGAACTAACTCAAAAAACAAGCCACCCTGGTGGAATCACAAAATCATTAGTCTGTATAACAGGAGGAAGAAAATCATGGCAAAAATTAGAAGGTGCAGCACCCAGCAGGATAAAAGCACTCTCATCAAACTAAACAAACAATTCAGAGGACAAATAAAGTTTACCAAAGCCAAATTTGAGGTAAGTTTGGCCTCTCAGGTCAAGGAAAACCACAAAACATTCTTTAGCTATGTCCACAACCTCAAAGGCAATACACAATTGTGTGCAGAGCTCATTGTAAATGGAGCCACCTATACTGAACCAGACGACATAGCAAACCTCCTGAATGATAAATTCAGCTCCAACTTTACCCTGTCTCCCCTCAACCTACCCTCAGGAAATATCATCAAATATAACTGCCCCTACTGTCACTATGGAACAGGTCCTTAATGCTCTCTCTAAGACCAAGAACACTGCATCAATGGACCCAGACAATATCCCAGGATGGCTTCTAAACAGCATGACACATGATCTGTCAGGGCCTCTGAAATTACTATTTAACTGTAGCCTCCAAACAGGCTTTGTGCCTCATGAATCAAGAAAGGCAACAATCATCCCTCTGCACAAAGTTGGGCCAGCTATAGACACTGGAAACTACAGACCCATAAGTCTCACTAGTCTTATATGTAAAGCCATGGAAATAATTATCATGGGGATGATCAGGAGAGCTATAGTAAACCTCCAGACACTGGACCCAGCCCAGTTTGGTTTTGTCAAGGACAGATTGAGCCTACACAACCTGGTGGACTTCTTCGATAAGTTCACCAAAGCAATGGATGAGGGCAGTCATTCACACTGCATACCTTGACCTGGCCAAGGCATTTGACACAATACCCCCACTCGGGTATTGCTGACAAACTCAAGAGGTTGGGGTCAAACAAGTATGTCACCCAGTGGATAGCCAACTAGCTCACAGACAGGACCCATGAAGTTAAAATCAGGGAGTCCACCTCTACAAAGAGGCCAGTCACAATTGGCTTCTCTCAGGGATCAGTCCTTGGACCGCTCCTTTTTGGCATTTATTTCTCAGAAGTCAAAGCCAATGTCAGTGGTCTCTGGCTGACTAAATTTGCAGATGATTGCAAATTAGGAGCTATAATTGAATCTCACACTGACACAAAATGTTCTCTAGGAGGGGTTGATACAGACAAACAACTGGTGTCAGAGCCATTGACTAAAACTAAATGCCAAGAAATGCATAATAGTATCTTTTGGAAAGTCATCCATCCCTGGTAACTATCATATTGATAATACACCCCTTTGAGTTGACCCAGTAGTCAGGGACTTAGGGACTCACACAGATAGTAGTCTAGCCTTTGATCATCATGTGTCTACAGTGGTGAGGAAATCATTCTATTTTTCCCAACTTATCAACACAGATATGGCATCTAAGTCCAAGGAAGTTATTGTTCCACTGTATTCAGCATTCATCAGACATATCATTGAGTACAATGCCCCCTTTTGTATGTACCTAACTAGGCATATCCAACAATTGGAATGTCAACAGAGGTTCCTCACTAAAAGAATACAGGGTGTAAGTAATATGTCCTATGCAGATTGCCTCAAGGCCCTATCCCCATCTCCTATCTCCTACAGGCTTTTCAGGGGAGATCTATGCCTGGAATACAGGGCATTGTTAGACTCCACTCTGATGGACCTCCTGCATTTCCACAAAGCAAACAGCTCTAGAATTACCCTTTTTAAAGACTTAAACCTTGCCTGTGATATAAAGGACCTGCTGGAGAGATAGGTATGTATCCTAGGGACTACCCCGTCTACGGAACAGGCTCCCCATCCATGTGAAGCAGAGTTCGTCCCTAACCCAATTCAAATGCAACTTGGACAATTGGATGGGAAACCGGAAATTCATCCCTGGTTTGGCACCTATGTTTCTAATGGACAGAGGTAACCTGTAAATGGTTAATCTCCCAGGCCCATGCTTACACTTATCAAGGGTATTAGAACTTGTCAGAGATTTGGGATGCATGGCTAGGCTTAAAAAGGCTCTTGTGGTCATTAGCCTAGTAAACACATATGAACCTATGAACTGCTACCTCACTGTTCTAGAATCTTTGGTTTTGTTTGGTTTCTGGATACAGTACCTTCTCTATGAAGTCTGCATGCCTTTTCTGTGTCTCTATAATATTTGGTGGGGCATTTGGTTTCCTTTCACATGCCTGATCATCTTCCAAAGTGTATACACATCCTGTGGTGGATTGGTGTCCCAGTAAAGACCACTTCCATGATTTCTACCCCTCATTATTGGGGTAGGCTCTGAAGAGAATAAAATGGTATCAGAAAATGAATTAATGAATGCCACCAAAAAGACATATTTCACATATAGAATATCTTTATGTTTAATGACAAGCATTACTTATCTACTTACATTCAGCATTTATTAAAAAATATTATTTTTGAGGAATCAAAACTGAATTCTGTGCAGCACACCAAAGAAATGCGTATATGGCTGTTCTTTTTTATTTGTTAATCGGGGTTAATGGACTAATACAAGAAGGACTCATTTCAGACACAACCCAGTTACTGTGCAGAATATTAAGACAGTCGTGGCACAGAGAGATTACAGAAAAAAAATAATTAAAAAGGTAAACAACATTACAGATGAGTCACATGGATAACCAATAAACATCACTTAAACTAAAAAGTAAAATAAGAAGACAACCACGGAAATATCTGGAAATTAATAAACAGCAGTTGCTACAATTTGCAAATTTTTAAAATAATTTAAATGCAGGGTTGATATAGAACAAATAATTATGTATCAATTCGGTATGAAATGCCTGAAGTGGAGGGGAAGGGTTGTAGGGCTGTAGCAATAGGAAAGGAAGACTAAGGGTCAGGCTAAGATGATAGGTGTTAGGGGTAGGGCATGGAATTAGCAAGATTAAGGGGATTTTCCTTCAAAAGTCTTTTAGTATGTTGCAAAATTTTAAGCTGGATAAATATTAACATTTGAGTTCAGTGCCACCTAAATCTGAAAAAAAAAGAGAAGTTGAGGGTCTGAGGAGCAAAGGGGCATTGCTTCATTGAGATCCAAGTTAGTTTTGTGAGGTAACTCTGGGGATGGATTTTAGAAATGAGATGGTAGAGCTGTCAGTTTAGGAACCTTTTGACACTGTAGAAGCAGGTGAAGTGATATAGTTTGAAAAGCATATTAATTTGCATTCATGGATTGTTAACACTTGATTTAGATTCTAGGCAGAGGAGTAGGTTAGGTGCAGAATTCACATAATTCAAAAATTTTCATGTGATACATCCGGAATGACTTCTTTCTTGCATTTTCCATTTTGTTTCACATACCCATGCCCTTGCAAAAAAAATGCATTTTCCATTTTGTTTCACATACCCATGCTCTTCCAAAAACATCAAATATGAATTTAATAGAATCACAGCATATGGAACATAAATCAGAGACATTGTTTTGTAACTTATTTCTTGGTTATATTACATGCTCTGATAATTTCACTTTTAGGGAACTAGCTCTTTGAGTTACATAATAGTTCCATATTGGCAGGTAACCATAAAAAAGTTTTGAAAGCAGTCTAAATATCAATTTCCTCATCACTTTTGGAAATAAATGGGTTATCCTCTCATATGTATATATTTCACTGAAATTTCGGAACCCCATGACTGAAATGTACTTGTATCCTCTTTGCTCCTTGAAAAAAGTAGAGGGACCAAACAAAGCCAACCATGGGTAAATCCAGCATTACTCACACCCATCTTTGGGTTACTGTTATTATACAATGACATTATTTAAGAAAAAAGCTACTTACTTTCTTAAATAATGTCCCTGTATAATAAAGGCATCCTGCTCTTCCACATTTTCCCTGGTATATTGGGACTTACTTGATGCACTGCGCATGCGTATGGAACTTTTGTTCCCATGCTTACACAGTACATCAGTGCTATGTAAGGGAAGCAATGTAGAAAGGAAGTCTCTGTTGCTTTTTTTGTTGTTTGTTTGTTTTTAATAAAAAAAAATGAAATTAGGAGACTTTCCACATAGGGAGAGACTGGACAGAGAAAATATAAGGATAAGCAGGTACGTTTCTCTAGTTTTGCATAACAAACCTGATTATCCTTGTATTTTTCTATATCCCATCTTTCTCATTATTTTTTAAGATTCTGTTTTTTTAAGTTTTTTTAAACAATAAAAAAGCAGAGTTTCTGTAGCATATATTAATAGAAGAAAGTCTGGGAACCGGACTTTTTTCCATTGGTATGTGCTCAATTTACAATGGGCACACCGGTTGGGTTAACCAATCAGCGTGCTTGTTTTTGAATGTTAATGGCCAGTCATTGTATCGTTTTCATTAATTCATTGTACAGAAGTATTTCAGTAGTAATAGTAGCTTTGATATCCTTGCAGGGTGTTTATCTTTTCACTATGATTGTTTGATTGTAGACTATATATATATAAGGGAATGTGCTGCACAGGAATTTGCCTGCCTACAAAAAATGCTTTTTATTGGGTACAAGGTGTGCTTTTTTGATGATTTTGATTTATTTGATTGAACTTTGCTATGGCATGTGCCAGCTCCTCAGAGGGGACACTTTCACCACTAAATCTTGTAGATATTTACCCTGCCATTTCCTTCATGTGACTGGTGCTAAGCTGCTGATCAGTGTTGCATTACATTTATGTAACTAACGAACAAAGTAAGCCTGTCTAGTCTACTTTCTTAAGTGCCTTGGTGTCCTACCTCCCTCCTGTCCCTGTCTTCCCCTTACTCTATTCCATCGTCTACTGAGTACCTCTGTGGAGCCCCTCTCTGCCACCCATTCTGGTAGCCCAGTGCACATTTCCACAATCACCTCTGTGATAAAGCACTTTCAGAAATGCAGGGAATAGTTTAGTCCTTAATCTCCTGCCTGTGTCCTTTCTTTCTGCTCAGAATGACCCCTTCACATCTCATTGACATACTCTTGCAAACTAGTATCATGTTGTCACTGTGTATTCTGGTCTCAAGAAGAGCTTCTCCTCCAGCTTTTGGTAACATTTTTCTCTTCCCATGGATATTTCTGGCAGCTTTTCTCTGAATTTCTTCTTGCAACTATATATTACTTTTCTTATACGGCCAGTGTGTTTTACTATCATAGGATCGTAGCAAGTTTCTGGGCTACTGGCCCTGAGGCCTTTATACACCTAGTCAATAAATTACCCCATGCTCCCACAAGTCAACAACTGATGCCTCTGTCCTGCAGGGACACAGATGGAATCCCAGGGATGTATTTTATATTTCCTATCCAGTTATCCAGGTTCCTCTTAAAGAGGGATAATGAAGTACTCTGCTTGAGGTGGAGATGGAGTCTATTCCACAGATGGGGAGTCTCTGGGAGACAAATCTGCCCCACCAGCAAGTCCTATTGGTGTCACATACCAAGTTGAGGTTTTGCATGCGAGTCACATGGGTGGAGTTTGGCTTGCGAATATGCAGCAATTTTATCAAAGTGGAGTCAAAGATTTCTCTGTATGCCAGAAATAGATCACCTCCGAGGAGTCTTTATGAGATGGAGTAGAGGGACATGGCTTTTAGCCTGTCTGTGTAGGACAGATTTTTAAAGCCCTGGATTGTCCTAGTCAGGAACTTCTGTGGTCTCTCCAGCTGCTGCATGTGCTTCCTGATATACATGCTGAAATGGGCATTATACTCATTGATTGGCCTGATAAGGGAGGAATACGGGGAAATTCTGACTTCCTTGTTCCTGGAAGAAATACCCTTACTAATGAAGTGAGCCATGTAGAAAGCTCTCCTTACAATGATGCAACATGGTGGTCAAAAGTTAGATGACTTTCATCTTGGGTGCCCAGGTCCCTCACAACTACCTGCATGCTTAGGACATTGCTATTAATGTGGCAATTTATGGAGACATCACTCTTCCCAAAGGAGATGATGATGCATTTTGTGAGATTTAGTTTGTAACTATGTTTCTGGCACCACTCATTTGTCTCGGTGAGACCCTCTTGTAGTATGTCTACATCACTAGAGGAGTTGATGATAGTGCCAAGCTTGCAGTCATCTGCAAACTTGGTCAGCCGTAGACCTCTGGTTTTTGGCTTGCACATCTGAGAAGTGTATCCCAAACAGCAGGGGCCCCAAGTCCGATCCCTACAGGAAGAATGCTGAGTCCCTGTAATCACATCTATGCAGGTAAAAGCTGCACTCTCTAAAACCAAAAACACAGCATCCATGGGACTGGACAACATCCCAGGCTGCATTTTACACGAACTTCAGAACAAACTGGCTCCCCACCTAAGCACCATGTTCAATCGTAGTCTCATGTCAGGCTGTGTGCCCACTGAATGGTGCACAGCAACAGTTATCCCACTCCACAAAGGGAGAGCCACCACTGATCCTGGGAACTATCGCCCTATTAGCCTGACGAGCCTGGTCTGCAAGGCCATGGAACGTATCAACATAGAACTCATAAACAAAGACATTGGTAACCTCCAAACTCTGGCCCCACCCAGTTCAGGTATGTGAAAGGCAGCTCATGCCTTCTGAACTTGAAAGACTTCTTTGAGGCAGTCACCAAAGCCACAGAAGACAGCAAGGTGGCTCACACAGCCTATCCTGACCTCTCCAAGGCTTTTGAACACCACCCCCCATTCTGGAATTATAGCTAAACTCACTAAACTAGGTATAAATCCCTACGTCACAAGATGGGTTGCCAACTGGCTCACTGACAGAACCCACACTGTAAAAGTTGCAGACTCCAAACCTGACTTCAAACCAGTGACAAGTGGAGTACCACAGGGTTCAGTCCTGGGACCTCTCCTGTTTGGTATCTACTTCTCTGAAGTACAAGCTAACACAGAAGGCCTCTGGCTAATGAAGTTCACAGATGACTGCAAACTAGGATCCATAGTCGTTTCCCCAAATGATGTGAACATCCTACAGAAGGGCCTCACTGAGAAAGATGCCTGGTGTCAGAGGCATGGCCTCAAGCTCAATGCCAAAAAGTGCATTGTCATCCCCTTGGGTAAAAACTCTGTACCCATGAACTACCACATAAATGGCAGTCTGCTTAATGCCAAATGTTTGATAAGAGACCTTGGGACCCAGGTGGACAGTAGTCTCTCCTTTGATAATCACATTGCCACAGTAGTCAGGAAATCCTTCTATGTGGCACACCTCATTACAAAAGGGTTCTCATCCAGGAAAAAAGAGGTCATTGTTCCCTTCTACTCAGCACTCATTCTATTCATCATAGAGTACAATGTCCCTTTTGGAATGTACCTCACAAGACATCTGCAGCAGCTGGAAAGGCCACAGAAGTACCTCACAAAGAGAATTACTGGCCTCAAACAGATGCCCTACACTGACTGTGTCAAAAAACTTCAGCTTTACTCTGTAGCATATTGCTTACTCTGAGGAGATCTCTGCCTAACATAAAGCTATGTTAAACCCAGAGCTGTTGGACATGCTACACCTAAAGAAATTCCAATCCCTCCAAGCTACACATTCTAGGGACCTAAACCTTGTCACCACAATAAACAGGACATGCTGGAGGGATAGATTCCTGTCCCAGAGACTTTCTATACTCTGGAACAAGCTAGCCATCTTTGTCAAGCAAAGTTCCTCATTAGCACTCTTCAAGAAAAATCTTGATGAGCGGATGGGAAATATGAAATGCACCCCTGGGATCACTTCTATGGCTCTGCTCTACAGGGCACAGGAAATTAACTTTCTTGGGTGGCATAAGCCAGGGAACCTTGTTGGCTAGGCTTACTTAGGCCCTTGGGCCGATAGCCTAGTACCTACCTATGAACCTATTAACCGATATGTTAAAAAGTTAAAATACGTAGTATTTTCTATGGATTTTGACAAAACATTTTTGTTTTTCAAGCTGCTTCATTGACTTTTTTTGTGTGTACATGAGATTTTCACTGGTGCTGTTGAGTTATTTTTGTGCACGCCCTCATGGACAATTGTTATTATTATTGTAGCAATGAAGTAATGTTTGACGTGTACAGGACTGAATGTTTCATTTGGTCTGAAAGTAGTTGATGACTCCACCTTTAATATGGCTGTGGATTTAAAAATTAGTTTATCTTGAACTGGGCAAGCTGTTTCTCCTTGTCAATTTATCCTGCCTATAATCTAAGCTCTTGTATGTATTCATCAAGGAGCATTTCCCACTTTGCTTTGTATTGATAAAAGTAATACCTGTGGGTGAGACGGACTCAAATTCTAGCATAAAAGGGAAGACAATCAGAATTAAATAGCCTTGGATCTCATGGAACTGATTCCCGGGTGCCAAGCATGTTCAAACTGAATTTGTCTAGAGTCATAATCTCTCTCAAAAGGTTTTAGTTGGAGAAGATATGAGTGTGCACACATTGTAAAAGGTAATGTGTAATAATGCTGTCAATAAAAATGATGAAAACATAAAGGTAAGAAAATTAATAAGTATGGAAAAAGCTGTTAGGAATGTGAAAATAAGGCTTTCATCTAGAAAGAGTCTAAAAAATAACCGAGAAAGTGAATAATGTTTATTTTCCAAAGAAGGGGGCAGGAGCCAGCCTTATACAAATTACTCTGATGCAGGTAATGAATGTATATCTAATCAATTTATCTGCCTTTGCTCCCCTTAAAATACTGATTCATGAAAGAAAAGGCAGTGATCTGAGCAATGTAGGAAAGAACCCAAGGGAATGGAGCTATAAATAAAAACATAGGGCTGAGTGATAAAGTTAACCAACCAAGTAACTTCAAACAGTGGCTTTATGACTTTAAGTGTATATTGTCAAAAGCAAGTGACTATGTGAGAAATCATCTGAGATCTCTTTGTACTCTGCGAGCATGTGGATAGTAAATATTATGAACCAAGTAATTAATATCACTATATATGTCCATAAAATAGTTCTTCTAACTGTTTAGATGTCTGTGAACTATACATTCATAGGTATATACTAGGCTAATGACCACCAGGGAGGGCTTTTTCAAACCTAGCTGTGCAGTCCAACCCAATTGTGTCCCTGTATATCATCAGTATCTATTAAGAGGGGGTATGTTAGTTAGCAAGTTACTAGAGGTTATGGGAGGTATGTTAGTTTGGGCTTACTGTCTGCCTCTATTTATCAGAGACAAGGAGGCCAGACCTGGAGTGAATTTTTGATTTCCAATCCATTGGTCAAGGTAATGCGTACATAGGGTTAGGGATAGACTCTGCTTCATGTGAATGGAGAGCCAAAGTATGAGAATCTTCTAAGACATGTATCTGTCTCACCAACATTATCTTATTTATGTTACAAGCAAAATTTAAATACGTGTCTCTAGTGGTTCTGATGTTATTTGTTATGCAGATGTACACAAGGTCCATCAGAGCTGGATCCAAGGATGCCTTGTATGCAAAGTATACTTCACTTCTCAGTAACCTGAAGTAGACTGGGTATAGAGATAGGGCTTTAAGGTGATCTGTATAGAATAATGCATTTATATGCTGGAGTTTCCTGGTAAGGAACTTTTGTGGGCATTCCATCTTTTGCATATATCTGGTCAGGTACACGGCAAAGGGGCATTATACTCAATGAAGGGTCTGATAAGAGCAGAATAAAGTGGTACCTTGACTTCCTTAGATCTGGATGCCATGCCCTTACTTATAAGTTGGGTAACATAGAATGATTTTTCTTACTACCTTGGACAAATGTTGGTCAAAGGCCAGAGTACTGTCTACATATGTTCCCAAATCCCTGACTACTGGATCAGCTCTTAAGGATGTCTAATCAATGGAGTAATTAGCCTGGGTGGCAGTTTTTCCAAAAGGCATTTTAATGCATTATAATGCATTTCTTGGCATTGGGTTTAGTCCATGAATTTGGCACCAGTCATTTCTGTTTAGACCCTATTGTAAGATGTTTGTGTCATGGAAGGAATCTGGGATAGCTCCCAATTTGCAATCATCTGTGAACGTAGTCAGCCAAAGGCCCTTGACATTACCCTTTACCTCTGAGAAGTAGATGACAAATAGGAATGATCCCAGCATGGAGCCCTGTGGTACCCCACTGGTGACAAGTCTCTTAGTGGAAGTGGTCTCACCAATCCTGACTTCCTGGATTGTGTCTGTGAGCCAGCTGGCAATCCAGCAAGTTATGTAGGGGTTTATGCCCAGTTTGGTGATTTTGTCAAATATACCAGAGTGGGGTTTTGCATCAAATGATTTAGCCAGGCCGAAGTAGGCAGTATGCACCACTTTCCCCTCATCCATTGCCTTAGAGAACTTCACAAAGAAGTCCACCAAGTTTAGTAGGCATGACCTTCCCTTGCTAAAGCCAAACTGGGTTGGGTGCAGTGTTTGTAGGGTGCCTATGTCTTTGTCAATCATTTCCATGGTAATTTGTTCCATGGTTTTGCATATTAGACTAGTCAGACTAATAGGTATGTCGTTTCCAGAGTCAGATGATGGTCCACCTTTGTGAAGTAGGATAACTGTTGCAGTCCTCTATTCTCAGGGTTGTTGTTGTTGTGTTTTTCGGCTTTTCCCGGTTAGGGGTCGCCACAGCAGAACTCTGGTCCGCTAATGATTGGCAGTTGATTTTTACGTGCTGAGTTGCCAGCCCTAACACACAACCTTCAATGAAGGTACACCCATTCACGCATGTCTCCACGCAGAAGATGCTCTAGCTGAGAGTCGAACCGGTCAGCGTCTTACTGTGAGGTGACAATGCACAAAGGCTATTTTGAGGCTATAGTTGAAAAGTGGCTCAAGGGGTCCTGATAAGTTATGTTGTCTGTGTTTGGCCTTAGTGAGTACCACCAGGACCTGCTCCCTGTTAATAGCCGGGGGTTATGCTAGCAGGAATTTCATGTGGGAGGCAGGAGGAGTGGGGAGTGAAGTTTGAGCTGAATTTGACAGCCAGCAAATTCAGTATGTCGCTCTGCTCAGTGAAGGTGGCAAGACACTGACCATCAGTTCGGCACACTGATGTGTGCTGCCTTGGAGGTTTTGGATACAGTTATAGAAGGCCATGTGGTTGTCTTAAGCTTGTGAGGCTATCTTGACCTTGTAATTGATCTTATTGGACTTATTTAGTCCTCTTAGCTTCCTGTTTAGTTTAATAAGAGAGTTTGTATCATTATGGGAGCTGCTCTTCCTGATTTTAGTCATGACTTTTTCTTTCTTGTTATATATACCTTATTACGGTTAGGACTCCAGATTGTTTTTAGAGTTTGTTTTGGGCTTACTTCTAGGAGGTACAACAGCCTCTATACAGCCATTTACATGGTTGTACATGGTATCTATGAACAATTCTGCTTTGGTTGCTGTGAACTTGGGGGATAGGTGAGACATTGTATTTTGACAAACTATCGCTTAAGAGGATATAGTTTGCTTTGGAATAGTTCCTAACTGTAGGGCTTACCGAGCTGATTTTTATTTTGAAAGAGACAGCCTTGTGGTTTGACCTCACCAGTGAGGACATGACATGGGGGGGGGTAGATGCAGTGTTCTCCCATATTGGTGAGTACCAGGTCCGGTATGTTTGAACCTCTGGTGGGTCTGGGTGCTATCTGGTCTAGTGTATGTTTGTTATAAAGTCCAGGAATCATTGTGCCTGTGAGTATGTGGCAGTGTATTTTTCCTTGTTTATAGATAGGTAGTTAAAGTCTCCCATGAATAGGGTATTTGTTTTAATGGTGCATGTCTCCAGTATTTCTAGGTACAAGTTATGGGATTTTAGAGGCATAGAAGTGACCTATAGCTTGCCAGGATATGGTATTGGATTGTGTCTGCAGTGATTTGCATGTGGATAAATTCCAGGGCATCATCCTGCTTAACCAACACAGAGTTATTTTTGTTGCTAACATATATTGAGAGTCCTCCACATTTTTCCCCTGTGTGTGCAGCTGATGGTCTAAGTGTGTGGAAGACACTGAAGTCTTGTACTGCTGGGGTATTTTCAGTGAATTTAAGCCCTGTCCCACTAACAGCACAGATGTCTACATTCACCCGAATGAAGAGAGCTTGTAGGGTGTGGAGTTTCTTGTTTAGGCTCCTAGCATTGAGCTATGTCAGTAGGTTTGTCAATCTGTTATTGCCTAAAAAAGGCTCTAAAGTGGTGGATAAAGTTTTAGCTAATATTCAGAAGCCTAGGGAAGGCAGATCTAGACCATTCTGTGCATAGCTACGTGGTTTCTTAACCATGTCCTGTCCTACTGCCAAATATTGAATCCCCCCAGGAAGACACCAGAAACTAAGCCAATTATTGAAGTCAGTCATCTTTAGTTCATTCTGTGGCATCAACATTGGTGAAGGTAGAATGCTGCTTAATGCAAGGCACATACCTGTCTGAGATGCATATTCAGAGGGATTGAGTGTCTCTCAGTGTATAATCCAGGGTAGTATGTCTCAGATCATTAATGCCCACATGGGCTATGATAGATTCATACTGGTAACTGTGCTATAGTGATTTGAGTATATGTGTAACTTGGTCGATCCTGACTCCAGATAAGCAACTTATCCTTCTCCAGCCTGGTAAGTGGGGCACGTGGGTGTCATACATTAATGTCCCCTATGACAAGAGTCTTGGGGAATGTGTTTGCTTATCTTGTGGGCTTTGCTGTTGTGGCTCTATTGGATGCAAGTGTGTGTTTGGTACTGCTTTAAAGATTGATGATGACAGGCATTGCAGTTTATAGGCTTTGGAGGTCCTTGAGGGTTGGGAAGATTGCTTTTTAGTGCCTTGGCATAAATTGGTCTGTGTGTGTGGCGGGCACTGTGTGTGTGTTCTTAACTTTGTATTCCAGAGTTTTGTCCGCAGTTAAACTGTGTATGTGCATCTCTTGCATACCATGTTTCTTTAAAGATTAAATAGTTGTTTGTGAACATGAAACATTTGTTACATTGTCTCAGGATGCCATGTCTACCAAACTGACCATGGAGATATTTGGAATTTGTATAACCATGTTGTCTGGACCTTTATTTGGGTGGGCTACTGTAGGTCATGGACTGGGTTATACAGAGGTATTTGGCATCAGACTAGATTAGATTTTGCTAAGATATGATAGTAATGCTATTTAATGTGCAAACTAGCTGCTCTAAGCTTGTCTCCATGCAATGGCTTTGTTTTAGTCGCACTGAGTTACAAGTTTCAGTTCTAAGGGAAGTTTTATAGATACAATTTTCTTTCTGAGCATTTGCATCTGTACAGGGCACTGCTAACCTCTTGATGTAACAAAACCTAAACAGATTGCTTGCAACTCTAATGCTACAATACAACTTAAACAAGGCAATTTTAAGTATTATGGACCTTTAGAAAGATTTAAAGGCAACATCAACAAATAAAACACAACTAAAGCAGTAGCACTCTAAAATGTTAGTTACGTGAAAAACAATAAAATAAAGCTCTTATCTGCCAAATGTGGAACAAGTTAACTAAGGATCCCCTCAGAGTGTGGCTAGGGTCCTAAGCACATGGGAAAATGAGCAGGAGACGATCTGTAGTAAAATAGGTTACTCAAGTATACTGGTTTGCTGGGTGGGCACTTATTTTGAATATATGAATGAGCAGGACAGAAGCTGCAAAAAAGGGAGAAAAAACCTCCAAAAGGATAAAGTGCTCAAGTCAAAAGAACCATCTGAAAGAACTCCAGCTCTACGCAGCTCGCATTGCTTGCTCAGACAACATACAACGCCACGCCTAACATACACAAACTGAAATATGCTTCACACTAATCAAAATAAAAAAAAATCAAAAAAAACCTAGGAGCCAAGAGGGCGGGAGAAAGAGACTTAAACCTCGGGGACGCTGGTTAAGGAGAAGGCTGGAGGGATAGATTCATCACCCAAAGACTCCCTGCTGTGGTATAAAAATAAGGTATATGTGAGGCAGAGCACCGCTGGTCTTGATTCAAGAGAAATCTTGACAATGGATGGGAGATCGCAGATATACCCTAGATTACCTCTCAGTCTCACAGCACAGACAGAGGCAATAAAAAATAATATATCCCCTATACAGGTGGGGTAAGCCAAGTTACAAAAAACTATGGGCTAGGCTTGTAAATGCCCTCGGGCAGATAGCCTAGTATGAACCTATGAACCTATGAACCTATATGGAAAACAATGGGTGGGAAAGTACTTAAATAGGTTACACACTAGACAATAGCAATCAAAGAGGGGAGGGGGGACTATCTACTTTGAATAAGGAACTGGGCTTTTGTCCTGCACAGATTAATATATTTTATAAGTGTATTCAATTTACATGTGGTCACAAGAATTACTTCAAGAGTGTTTATCTCAAGATGCTAAAGACTCCATGCCATCAGAATATAACCTGAAGACAACTCATTACCAGGGCTGTCCAATATAACAATATAACACATGCTTATATATACCTTATATAGGTAAAACCAAGCGTAAATTGAGAGAGACAGTGCAACATCCGAAAGGGGAAGATCGAAAATGCCCTGGCTAAGCATGTGAGGGATAACACAGGGCATTCCATTTTGTTTAGAGCTATTGATCAAATTGAATATGAATTAGGAAGGGTCCCTTAAGTGTAGAATTGGAGGTGTGGGAATTATATTGGCAAATAAGAATTAGGGCATACATAAAACCAGGTTTGAATGATGTGTGCTCTATAGCCAGTGTGTTAAAGATGAAATGTTTACAAAGATGACTACTTGTTACTTTGCACTTACACCATTCACCCCCTCCCTTCTTATCTCCCTCTTATTTCTTATCATGTGGTGCTTTGTTTCCATTGACAATTTCCATGTTTCAACGTATAAATGATTTATGAATTTCTACTTAGGTAGTCTAGTGAATGTGTATTTAGGATGTATGTTTGAAGTGTTAAGTTTTTAAAGTTATAAGTGGCATTTTATTTAATGCTGAATATATGTATATGTTTTTAAGAATTAATGGATGAGTATGTCATGTGACCTTTTAGGTGTGGTATTTAAACTAATTTGTCTTGCTTCACCTCTGTCTGAAGAAGTTGAGTGGAATAAAACTTGACAAAAGCACTAACCTTTTTATACTTGAAAAGCCAGTGTCTGCCTTTTTTGTTTGTTTTTGGCTTTATTTAAACATGCTGTTTTTAAGTGATTCAATGATGTCATGTTTTGATGTGACATGAGGATGAAGAGGTAATGTTTTGTGACTTAATGAATAATTACTTTTAGTATGAGTAGGTTTCAGGTTTTATATTGATATGTAATGGTTTGCCTATATAATTAAAAATGTCTGACTTATATTTATAAAAAGAAGATGGAAAAGAACTAATTAGATTGTAAAACTACACATCCAGCACATATTAAAAAGTTTGCTTTAAAGACATTAACTGAAAGTGAGTAGGAACACCTTTGAAAAGGATAGATTTATGTTCTAGCTTCAAGTTTTCTAACTGACCTATCGGTAAAATCTTTTAATGAAATGGATAAGCTGAGAGTTGACTGGCATACAAACTGATGGGGTAGAGTGCTTGGTAGACTGAAGAAAGAAGGGAATCAGTTGCATGCATCTGTATCCAAGTATTTAGAGATTAGTAACAAATTACAGAATTTTTTTTGCTCCTCCTTCCCACAGGTGACCAGCTCCTCTGCTTAGGGACCAGGTCTAATAGACCTGCCTTAGCCTCCCAGGGTTCAACATGATATACGTCCAGATAGATGAGGAGATTGAGGGCATACTGCTGCCAGGAAGTTTGTCCTAGCCCCCTTTTATCTAACAGCACTCTTGCATGCTCCACAAATTGCTACCTATGACAGATGCATGTACACTTTGTATGTGCAGTCTCCTGACCATGTGATGTCAGCTTGCAGCATAGTGCTCATCCAGCTTTTAATTTTGTTATTGCAGTGATTCCAGGCAGCCTCCCTCCTGCCAGGATGGGTGAGCTGCTGTTAGCCACTCATTGCTATGCTCTCAAGTTACAGAACATCTTGAATCATCATGTCCTTCAACTGAGCCATGTGATTACAATAATAATACTTTAAAAAGAGCTGAGATTGGTCTACAGGTGGGGCACCACTGTAAGTTATATCCCTAATAGAGAACACTGGAGTCAACAAGCTTCAAGGTGCTCTTAAATGAAGAAAATGCGCTAGCTACCATTACTGTACTAAGGGCAAGAATATTTTTATCCAACTGCTTGGAGAATATTTCATTTTAGTTATCTTTGCACAATCCACAGTAATTTTATGTCTTCTGAGATGGTGCAGTTCTTTCTATGTGAAAAAAAAAATGTAAAGCTCCCAAAAAGACATATATTTGGGCACATTATTATGATACTAAGTTGAGTAATTTCGATAACTTGTTCTGCAAACACATTTAAGAGAGGGAATAAGCTCATTTTAAATTCTTGGTATTTACTGTGCTGCAAAAATATGTGAGAGACAAATGTTTTCAGAAACCAAGTGGAAGAACATTCTTGCTGAGAATGTCCTTCTTAGTTAAATGAAACCATTTCACGTGTGCTTGCATTGAGAAAGAAGCCTGCACATCTACTCAACTGATTGCATATATCTGTTGAATTTTGTTATCTGGCTTTTGTAATTTAGTATTTAAATGTTACATTTTTTCAGTAGTTTAAGTCCATTGAAGAAGAAATAGTTGCATGAGTTTGCAAAATGTACATTAGAAGGTTTGATTAAATAGTAATGTCTACCCTTGGTTATTGTTAACATATGTATCTGTCTTCATGTCAGCATTATCTTTTTAGTCCTTTGTATATTCTTGTTTCTGTCTTTGTAGGAATTATGCTTTACTTTGTGTTCTTTTTGCTACTAAATCAATTTTATGAAATTATGATATTAAATCATGAAGGTCTAAAAGTTTCTCCCCAGGCCATTTACACAAAATGGCTGCCCATTTCTGTCTTGTGAATTAAGATAGATGGATAAACGAGTAAGTAAAACACAAACATAAATCCTTTTTAACATCCAGCTTAGTTGATTCTCTTCTCTTCAACAAGCCCTTTGCGTGTCTTTATTATACTCACCACATGAGATTTATATAATAAGATCCCACATCCTCTCTTGACTTCCTTTGTGCATTTCCTGTTTACATGCTTTGATCTTCAGAGTAATTTAAAGCCCTGCTGTGATGCTCTGAAAGTCTCCTTATTGTATAAGTAAATAAGTTAAAACAATGGCTAGTCTACTGCTGCGATTGTGTGTTTATCTTCAGTACTGTAGGTTTTATAATGAGGATTGGAACAGGCAATGCATGGCTAATATGCTATTCTATGATGAAACTCCAAGAGAATGATAATATTTTTAATTTGTTTCAGCAATCTGTTTCTTTCAGACCATGATGTTTGTATTCTGATTAATGTGTTATGTTTTATATTTCTTATACCTTTTAAATGTCAGCACATCCTGTATTTAAATTGGTCAGTGTAGTATTTGACTATATAAAGCTTTCCTCCCTGCATCTCCTACCAGTTGCATATAGCCATTGGCAAAATGCATTGAATTAATGTGTGATACTAAGAGGTTCCTTACTGTTCAGGAAATGCAGATTAATCCTTCAAAAATAAGGACCATGAATATCTGCAATGAATGTTTGTGCACTACTAGAACTTGGGACATGTAGTTCAACACTAGAAAGCATGGGAGGAGGGTGATATGCTAGATAGGAACCTTAGCATTTCTATATCCTTACTTTGAAATGAACCTTAACATTTCTTCCATTTTTCAAATCTCAGATTACAACTGGCAGAACATGGAGAACATCTTGGATATCCATTGATTATACAGCATACTGTTTATGGCTCTGGAATGAAAGGCAGAAATCCTGAGTTTAAAACCTTGTCACCATTGTTAATGGAATTTCCTAAAAAGAAGGATTTTCACATGGTGCTGTAACGAATGTATAAGGAACATGGCAAATGTAGCATGATGAACACAGAATTCGAAGCAAGAGCTAACTAAACTGAAGAGAAAGACTGTTTACTAGTGTGATGAGGTGAGATAGTGCCAGCTGTGCTAGCAGTGCATGTATAACAAATGCCAGCATAGCTAGCTGGAGATTTGAAAAGAATTGTATGTCATTTGAATATCAAACTGATTTGTACAGATGCTTGTGTTAAAAATTGCATTTGTAAAGTTGTTTGTGTTAAAAATGTATCAACAGTGGATCAGGCTGGACAGAAAAGAAATATACATGTATGTCAGACTGCATTGTTGTTACTGATGGAATGTATATATTTTAACAGTGTATACTGGAAGGGAAGGGGTTGAGTTCATCCCAGCTAACCTTAAAAAATAGCCTGAAATTAAATGACTTGGTTTAGGCCATAAAGATTTTATTTCACAGGTCTGAATGCAGCCAGAGATGCAATGTCTGTGCTACCCTGGGTGCCAGAGGATAGCTTGTTAGTTTCTGCAGGAAAGGTAGAAGTGCAATTGTTTTACAGTTTCCAGACCATGTAATAACCCTTAGCTAAATTTCTGTGTGTGTATTGTGACACATCAGTGCCAGATCCTGGCTTAGTTTCTAGTGAGGGGGTAGTATGGGAACCACAGAATCAGGTGACCTGATGTGATGTCATTCTGTAGCCAGCACTGAAATTGTATTTGAATACTAGTGAGAGATGTGAGGTGTGCACTCTGTTTTTGGACTTGACAAGAAACACTCATCCACTTTTCATCTTGCCTTGCTTTAGTAAGTTACTAGGAACAAGTAATTTTCCAGTCAGTTAGAAAAATATAGTGAGATTAGCTAAATGTAGTTTTTTTTCTGTATCTGTGTGAGTCTTTCCATCTGTTCTGTTTTTTTTTTTTTCATATTTTCTGTGATAGAAACTCTGCTTTTTAGTGTAAATAGATATTCAGTATTTTCATGTTTTTTATTTATATTAACTGTATCTAAACCTTTCATTCTGTCTGGTCTTTTAGAAAATGTTTAACCTTTGAGAGTACTTGTATTTATTTAGTGGTACTGTGGTTCCACATTCTTGAAAGTCTTGTTGCTTGGCTAAATACTACCATCTGTATAAATATAAATTTTACTAAGTGTAATTGAATACCCTTGTAAGATTAAAGTAGCTATCTTCAGGTGTTCTGGTGATAATAAATCTACCTTACAGTCTTGGTGGAAGTATCAGAGTGGGTAAGCAGTGCCAGCCTTGTGTGTGTGTGTGTGTGTGTGTGTGTGTGTGTGTGTGTGTGTGTGTGTGTGTGTGTGTGTGTGTGTGTGTGTGTGTGTGTGTGTGTGTGTGTGTGTGTGTGTGTGTGTGTGTGTGTGTGTAAGCTACTTTGAACAGGGACACTGAGAGCACTGATTTTACATGGGGGGTAGTGGAGGACTTGGCTTGGAACACCTTTTTGAGGACTCAGCTCTATAGTGGTCAGTGGGGAGTCTTATTTGGGGTTTGGAGAGGAACCCCAACCCCAAGACTGAAGTGTGCATTCCCTGTGTGCTCTTAAGGGAAATTGTACTTGGTGCAGAGAGCTGCATCTGAAAATACTGTGCATGTCTATTTCACAGGTCTGAATGCAGCCAGACACACAATGTCTGTGCTACCCTGGGTGCCAGAGGATAGCTTGTTAGTTATTGGTAGTGTCTATTTTTCTCATCATAAACATTCCTCACCAGTGTTAGCGGTGAGGACTGAGGCTCCTTGATCATGGCCCAGAGAAGGGACATCATAACCAGAGAAGAGATGAAAAATAAAACATGAAGAATGCTTCTGAAATAAAAACTTGCCTAATATTCTCTTTTTGGAATTGTGCCTGAAAAACTATTAGAAATTATATCCCATGTCACAATACACAAACATCTCAGGGCAAAGAATTTGTATCAGTACAATGAAAGTTTTAGCAGAATATGTTCCAACAAAGCAATTACTTTGCCACACACACACACACACACACACACACACACACACACACACACACACACACACACACACACACACGTATAAATAATCAGTGATGTAATGGGAGTGTCTGCTTCACCCTTCAGAGGCAGGAGCTCAGAAGAAGACTCCACTGGTTATTGAAACAATAGATTATCAGATGATAAAATAAATGTTTATAAAATTGGTTCAAAGACCCAGATGTGACTGACTGCCAACCTAAGTGATGTGTATGGTTAGGAGCAAAGTATCACTGTAATGTGTGTATGTGTGAAGAGAAACATACCAGTCATTTATATCTGTAGATCCTACAGCACCTTATTCTTTTCACTCCTGTGGTCCAAATAGCATGCAAATAAATACTTAATGTACCTGGTACAATTCATACACCTACAGCATCCAGTCTTGTTCTCCTCTTTTGAAACTGATTTACTAAGCTATATAACTTGTCACCAACAAAGGTAATCAGTCTGGTGAGGACCTAACCCCCATCGACTTGCAATAATTCTTGCTTGCTACTTTGCTTAGGAACCTCCAAAAATAATTAAGTTTACATACCACAGTATGCAAGATTTTATAAGTAATGCTTTACAGGCAAATATGTACATTTAACAGGAGAGAGACAGTTGCTGATACACAGCAAGTAAATACTGCATTTTCCATATGGTATTTTGAAAGCTCTATTAAATGTGCTTTTATAGCATTAATTTTTGGTCTGTCTACTGCCTTCAAATGCCATGCAAACTTCATTACATATTAGTTCTTTCATTCCATGCTGCTCATGATATCAGAAGATGCTAGTAAGGGAGTACTGAGAGATGCGGAAAATAGTTGTCATCCTTCAAGAAGTTAGGGTACATTATTATGATGCTTCTAGTACCCTTCCCATGTGGATCAGCTGCCTTAGTCAGTGGCTGACTATACTGACCCACTGTGACTGTGCATGTTGTATACTGCTCTATAATTAGCTAGAGCATGTGTAACCATTGGCCAGGATCATAACCTGGAATCCTTCTGCTCTAAGCAACATTAATTGTCTTTCCCTCAGCAGGCTGTCCTGCAATGACACTCAAAGAGAGTCACTGCCTCCCCTCTGACATAGCCGGCCTTAGGCATAGGCCAACTAGGTGGCTGCCTAGGGCGCCGCTCTGGCAGGGGCACTTTTCCAGTATTTATTTGGTGTAGGTAGACCAGGATGGGGGCACTAGGTGGTGTGGGGGGTGCCGTGGATCTTTTTTGCCTAGGGTACCAGTTGACCTAAGGCCGCTCCTGCCCTCTGAGCCTTGAACACTCATTCCCATTCTTCTTTGATCAGGTGATCCAGTATCCACACTGCTAATTCCACCCAGGAAGTCTTGGGCAAATCTGAGTTCCATCACACTCTACCACAGATCCAGCCCTTAACAATGTCTTTTACAAGTTTGCCTGAAGTTCCTTGTGTAACTGAGGAGGCCAGTAGCATTAATTTCAGACTCAAGCTGCTTGGAAGATAGTGTTTATTGAGATATGTTACATTTAATCAAGGTCTGGGAAAGCAATGAAGCCTTCCAGTGGAATTAAACAATAAAAATAAATGTTATAACCTGGGTGAAGTGTGAGAAGTGTTGGGAAAGATCTCCCCACATGGCCCATGCAGGAGTCTTCACTCCTCTTTGCCCCCTTACTTAATAAGATATTACTATCACACTTCTGATGGCCTATCTGTCATTTTATGTGAGACTAGCAATAAACTCAAATTTGTCAGCAGTCTTACTGTTGGCACAAAAGCTATGTTTTCAGAGATTTGCCATATTTAGATTACAATGTTATCATTCAATGGAAAGATAAGTATAGTAATAGTATGAATATTTTGCCTTTTATACAGTAAAATGTATTCGGCATCATTATCACACCTACAGTATGGATTCCTGTTAAGAGTACATGTTTAAACTATGAGGACCGCAACTGCACTATTTTGAAAATTGAGACTAATTGTGTGAAAAGTGCAAAAATACATACCTTGAGATTTCTTTCCCATATTCATTTTACTTCATGTTATAGTGATCTTAGTGTTAGTATAAATAGTAGTGGAGAAGAGCGAATGGTTCCCTCCTTTAAAAATGTCTTAACATTAGTGATTTACAAAGTTCATAGTCTCCCATCTAAACTGAACTTTTTTTATTTATTTATTTTTTTTTGCAGTTGAATGCCTTGTGATGACTGCAGGAAGCTCTAGGACACTTTACAAAATGCAGTGTGAATGGACAGTGATGCTGACCAATGCATCCAGGACAGCAGAGACCACTAGTGCTGGAATTATCTACTCATTACAGAGGGTAACCACATAAAATGTTGGGACCTGCTAGAACAAGTCCCAAAATGCAGTGACCCAATGGTCAAAAGAACAGATTTAAGTCTGAGATGCCATTTCTTGGAATAATCATTTTTCTCTGAGGTATGGTGATCTATGACTTGGTATGTATAAGTTTGGGGAGAGTAGGGTGGCTTGTCACACACATGGGGGGGTGTACAGGGAGGCTTGCCGCCCTCCCCTGCAAAATAAAATTTAAAGGAGAAGAGCAATTTTTGAAATTTCCTCTTCTCTGGGATTTCCGTCTGTTTTTTGCAGCTTATTGGCACTGGGCATTTTGACTGAGTATATTTCAATAGGGAGCCTTAGTGGGTTTTGGCTGGGTGGAGCTAACACAAGACAGGCATGATGCTGGTGATCTACAAGACATCTGGATCTCTTTACTACAGGATTTTCTTTATATCAGGAACAGATGCTGCCAGTGTGTCCTGTGATGCCTCAGTATCATCGCTGACCCTGTCCGATACTGGGGAAAGTTTCAGGGATTAAGGAGTAGGCAGAAACAGTGAATAAGTGGAGGTATGGGGTCAGGTACATGGAGGAAAAAAAAGTGGAAAAATATGTTGCTGAAACCAGTCACTATTGTTTCTGTCTAGAAGTGCTTCATTGTGCTCCTAATAATGTGGTAAGTTTTAAGTTAGTACATGAATTGCTTACTTGTTAGGTCTTGTATAAGGTATTTTATTAAACTAGGGTGAAAATAATGACTCTAGTGTTTAGCTAAGCATGTTATTGTTTTGCACTTTTTGAGATATTTAATGCATTTCTTTCCCATTTTTACAGTTACTCAGTCAAGTTTTGCTTTTATATAGCCATGAAAAAAACAAATCATTTGTTTCACAGCTCCAGTATGGAAGGATTACTTTTTTTTTTAGTTAGTAAATGTCTGGTATGGGGCAGCTGTATCTGAAAGGGATACATATGTATAATTTTATGATGTTTAACATTATGAATATACTATAATATATGCATATACATAAATAAATATATATATATATATATATATATATATATATATATATATATATATATATCTACAGAGAGAGAGAGAGTTGCCCTTATATATATATATATATATATATATATATATATATATATATATATATATATGTGTACAAATGGGTTTACATAACTTTGAGTTTTAAGGAACTCTAACTTCATATGGCCGAGACCATTTCTGAAAACTCAAAATATAAAAAAATTAAATCTACATTTTTCAAGCGGGCAAGCCCTCTGCAACCCCCACAACCTCTGAAAATTATATATACCAACTCTGAGATCACACTACAGTGAGGTAAAAGGCAAATTCCCCTTTGAAGCAGTCCTGTGTAGCTCACTGTACAGTAGAAATTGGGAAATTTACCCTTTTCCCCCACTTAACTGTGATTTCAGAGTTGGTTTATTTCAAAACAATACTATCCTATCTACTACTTAACCTCCTAAAACTACTCAGTCTCCTTCTCATCCTTTAACCCATCCCATAATGATCTCCAGTAACCTAGGAATGAACTTTCTAACCAGCATGTTAGCCCATATAATAGTCTACCATACACAGCTGCCTGCACCCCTAAAATCTCCCACCAATCCACAACTTCTCCCATACAACACAATTGTTCTATACTACATATCCCCAGAACTTCACCCAGCAACCTATATACACCATTTCTCCTTTAACCATTTAAAATTAAAACGAAAACACTAAATTATACCATAAAACCTAAGCTAAATAACAAGTGGCTGTACCCACTACAACTCCTGCTTACAAAACTAAGGCTTAGTGGAGAGATATACATCTAAATCCAAGTCCCACTAATTCAGTACAATTAATAGATTACCACAATTCACAGAACTCAACCACATGTGTCACCTACAATCTCTCACCCAGTATCACTAGAGAGTTCAACTTCGCCTTTACAGGCATAAACATGAGAAATATTTAAATTAAAATACATAAATAGTTATTATTACAGACACTTTGCTCAAGTCAGAAATAAAAGATAGAGAGTCTGCCCACTGGATTTAAATTCCACAGGGTGGTTAGAAAAACTAAACTTGGAGGAGAAATATACAAAAACAATCTTGAAATGAATCTTCATACCCATAGACCTTCCACCTTCAATAACCCAGAAGTAATTCTTGCTCAACTTAAAATAAACCCCAAAATGTCATTACTGTTGTTGGAATCTATATTCCACCAGACTATACAAAAAGAAACCATCCTACTTGGAGACCTTAATATTGATAAGCATACTTGTAACTCTAATATCCCTAGTAACTTTTAAACCTACATGGCTTCATGTAACAAATTCAATTCCCCAAAAGACAGGACTGAAAAATAAAACAGGTACTTGGTCCTAGAGTGGATTTTAACCAAGAAAACCTCTGCCATAAACCTAACAGGCTGTCTCCAAGAAAGCATTTGTGACCATCTCCCAACATACATGCATACATACTGAGACAATGCCTCACCATTAGTAGGACAGTAGTATTTACAGAAAAAAAATACCTAACAAATTTTATCAAAGACTCCTTCATTGCTTCTCTCCAGCTCTGCGACTGGAATGTACTTAAAACTCTACCCATTGAAGAAGCTATTGCTCATTTCAATAAAACATTCCTCAAGATATTAAATGATAGAGAACAAAGAAAATTTAATCAACCTCTACACCATGGTTAGCAAAAGAAACCAGACAAGTACTAACAGATATGAACAAAGCATGAAAGCAGTGAAACAAAATCATTACTCAAGATACTTTTCAAAACTTTAGATTGCTTAGCTTCCTCTCAAAAAAGCAAAAAATAAATAAAAATAGGCAAGCCTACAACACTAAGCTCCAGCAGTAACACCAAAATAATCACAATCTATTTGTGTCCTTAAATAAATAAAAACTTCTCAACCGAGTTCAGTCCACTACCCCCAACAACCACAAACAGTAATAGCATAGCCATGCAGTTCAACTCCTATTTTACTAACATAATCCTGGCACTTCTCAATCAAAATACAGAGCCACAACAACAAACTTTACTCCCCCCCCCCAGTAATAAGACAAGTAGGTTTACTCTCAAAACAGAGCAGGATTAAAAAAACTATTACACAAACAAAAACCAATTGATTTAGCAGCAGACATGCCACCTGCTGAGTATCTAAAACTCACTGCAGATGTCCCAGTAATTACCCATGTCCATTCTTATAAACTGCTCTATAAAAGAAAGACATTTCCTTGTTGTGTGGAAAATGTCATACATCACTCCTATACACAAAGGTGAAAACCCAGCTAAAGTGTCAAACTACAGACCAAGGTATCCCCGATATCCTAAATACTTGAAAAATGTTTCCAGAAGCAACTCAACAACCACCTTATAGACAATAACCTGCTTTCTAAAACATAACATGGCTTCTGTCCCAGTCACAGCGCAGCAAATTCTCTCATCAGTTTCAGAAACACTGTCAACCAACTTAAGAATGCAAGTGACCTCATTGTTTCACTTTTCACGGGCCTCACAAAAGCCTTTGACACTGCTTCCCATCAAAAACTCTCTCAACTGTCAATCCTCATTCTTAGCCAATCATCCCTAAATTTTTTCTATAGTTACTTATCTGATAGACAACAAGCCATTGCCAGTAACTTTCCACTCACTTACCTGTTACATTAGGCAGCCCACAAGGCTCACTTCTAGGACCCCTACTTTTCGACATTTTCACAAAGTACCATTACTAACCTTGCCATTATTGTCCAATATGCTGATGAGTCAGCCCTCATCTTTTTTGCCCCTACCATCCCTAAATTCCAAGTATTCATCCAACTACCAGCTGTCTTTCACCACAATAACGTCCTGACTATCCAACTCCCAACTACTACTAAACCCAAATAAAAAAAATAATGTTTTTCACTCCCAGGAATTCCACACTGAACAAAAATCCTCCTTTTACATCTACTCAGTCAACAAAACCAGGATAGTAACAGTCTCTCAAACTAAATTATTAGGTGTTCTAATTGATAATAAACTAAAAGTATTTACTACAAGTGGTAAACTAGATGACACCTACAGTCGAATACTACCTTACAGATTTCAGTTGACAATCCATAACCAGAACATACCTTCTCCCAGCTCTGCTGTATGCATCACAAATATTTATAAAACTAAATGAAACAGACAAGACTCAAGACTTGCTACAATAAAATAGCAAATTTGCCTTCAACACCCACAGCAAAACTTTTCATTGCACTGCCTTTAAAGAGCTAAATTGACTAGAGCTACCTAATAAATTGGCTTCCACACAATTAATTACTGCAGATAAACTCATTTGTATACCAGGACATTGTCCAGTTCTTAAAAACTTACTACAACCCCACTCCTGCAATAGAGAGCTTGGACCCAACAACAAATCCTTCCTGCACGTAACTAAATCCACTAATACTGCAGGCATTTCTCTTTATTCAAATCATGTTGCTAAATGCTACAACTCTGTTCCTCATGACATCAAACTGCTGATAAAAAAATTAGTCCTCTCAAAGCTCAGCTTAAAAAGTTTCGAAATAGCAATTGGCTCTGCAGCTGTACTTCATCTGGTTAGGGTCAGCTGACTCCCTGCCCCCCTTTTACACCTTTCATGTTATTCACGCCTCCATCTCCCCTCTAGCTATCATTTTCCCATTTTTTTACATCCTTTCCCACTAGTATTATAACCCTTTTGCCCTCTCTCACTTTGTCTTCTTCTCTTCCCACCTATAAGTAGCTCCTGAACTTACTGTCTGGCATAGTGAAATGCAAAATAAAAAATATGCTAAATGTTTAATAACATCTGCACTATATGGTAAGGTCATACCTCTTAACCATACAGAATTGCTCATTTTTTACTGAGCTTTAGGGTCCAAATGAAGGGGTGCCACGATTCCTGAGTGGCACCCCTTCATTTCTGATTTTTTTTTTAAATTTATTTCATTTTTCAATTATTTGCGCTGTTTTGGCTGACGTCATCACGTGTGATGACGTCAGCTCAGTCAGGGCTGCCAGCCAGTCAGAATTGAGCTCAAAGAGCTCACGTCATGCACACATTTCCGGCTGGTCCTGGCTGCTTGGATTATTGGCAGCACTTTCAAATGTGCGAGCACGGGAACCTCTTGTAGTGGATTGCCTGTCGGTTTTTATACTGAACCATCTGTAGCATTATTTCAGTGTTCCAGCCCTCATCTTGAGGGCACCTGAAGTCGATTTCTCCCCCCTCTCCCTCTGTCATCACCACCGTGAAATAAATGTACTTGCCCTTTCTCTCTATGCAGTCCACGGTCTTCATACTAGAGAAATGAAGCTCTTTAATATGAGTCGGTTCACTGCAGGGGATTGGAAGTGGAGGTGGCAGATCTTCCTGCTGTTTAGGAGGTAAAAGCAAAAGTCCTTCATCCGTCAGCTGTTTTGGGAGCTATTTTACATTATTATTGGCAGCCTTTGCTTCAAGGAACATTATGGTAGTGGTCCGTTAGATCATTTCTCCAGCACATTCTGGACTTTGGTGTCATCACCTGAATAAGCAGGTTTTATTTTTTCTACTGCTTAGTCTTTGATTGTGTTCACCTCATTGACTGTCTGATGTAGAAGCAGCTGTTTTTACTCTTGGTTGACTTTTCCCTGTTCCTCACTCTCACTGGGCCTTCATCATGAATTGCCTTGATTTTTGTTGGTGTGATGATTTTTTTTTGCATGCCCTGTAGTTAAATGTATCTTATTTGTAGCTTCTTTCTATATTCCAAAATTCTAGTAATTTTTGTTTTCAAACTTGACTCTGTCAATGTATGAAGAAGTCCAGTGACTGGATGGTAGTGCTTAATGATTTCACAGTTAGTAAAGAGATGTATGTGTGTGTGTGTGTGTGTGTGTGTGTGTGTGTGTGTGTGTGTGTGTGTGTGTGTGTGTGTGTGTGTGTGTGTGTGTGTGTGTGTGTGTCTGTGTGTGTGCATATTTGTGTTCCCCCATTATTGGCTTTTTGTCCAGATTTTTTTGTGCTAAGAAATTGAGAGCTATGGTGAGTGAGAACTGAATTTGTATTCTGCTATTATTGGCTTGTCTTTGTCCAGGTTTTATATGCTAAAAAGTTGAGAGCTATGGTGAGAAGTGAGAACTGAATTCACTAAGCAGCCATTAAGTTTCAGTCATCCTATTTTTCAGGAAACTGCTGATATGGCATAGTGGTATGTTTCTCTGACTGTAGTGCATAGGGTCCTGGGTTCAAGACTTCCAGTGAAATGTATGGTGGTAACACATTTTATTCTAGCAACTTTCCAAAATTATATAAGCAATGTTTAAAATGTGTCTCTGGCCCCTGGTTTTTGACCTTTTGTCCCCCCCCCCAAAAAAATGAAATTGAAAATAGGTGTGAGAAGCTGTGCAAGATGCCTATGGCTTTCACTACTGTCATTCTATTTATAGTTGGTTGTGGAAGTAGACTTTTATGATGGAAATGTTCTGAATTGGGCAGTTTTGTCTTTATTAGTTCATGCATTTTTTGTTTCATTGCCTACAAAACAGCCTACTGGAAAAAATGTTCAAACAATAAATTTAAAAGGCACTCTGTCTAACAAGTGTGCTGTATTATACAAGGAATATAACTTAATAAAGTCAGGAAGGTGTATCAAAGGAAAGAACAGATGTATGTTTCTTGTTTTGTGTGCAAGGGGCCAATGATTTGAAAACAGCTGTCAAAGGAAAAACAACTTTAAAAAGATCAACACACGGCAGGTTCAGGTTAAGGCACTTTAATCTTGCAGCAAGGAGACAAAAATGTGCTAATACAGAGTTTGTCTAACTAGAATCAGGAAGTGAAGCTATTCTTATACATTTCTTACAAGACATTGCCTACTAAGCTGACGTAATAAATCACAAGTTCTTTCAATATTATTTCATAGCAGCTGTTTGTCCATGATTTTCTGCTGGCATATCAAGTTTACAAAAAAAACTTCCTAAGAAAAACAATGTGGCCTTGATGACCACCGGTCAGATACAACTTCTCACTATGCAATGTTACCATTCAAGGTACTATGGCTAATTTGAGCACAAAGCAAGTACAGATTATAGTTAATTTCTTCAAGCAGTCTTTGTTCAACTGTATCTATCTTTTCTGCAGCTGTTCTCATAACACGAACAAAGCTAATTGTTCAAGTTCAATAACATTATAGAAAACAGTATTGTTCTATTCATTATTTTCCTGACCTAGCAGATAATCACCTGCTTCTCAGTAAATTTCCAAAAGGCATAAACATGAATTTTGCTGTGCTAGCAAATACTAGGTCAGAGAGCATCTTGCAGTTTCAGAAAGTATATAGCAGTTTGAAAAGCATCTGTAGTTTCATACAAAACTAAGCTGTACATAAAATAGAATGAAATGTGTTAACCCTTTTAGCTTCTAATAAGCACTAAACATATACATTAATACATATTTTTCTAACATTTCCCCCCTGTTAATACTTTTTATTCTATTTTCAAAAGCATAAACAGTTTGCTTCTTCTCCTAACCTCTTTCTGTTCAGAATTTGCAGTTAAGAGAGTCATTCAGTTTAGACTTATGAAAGTGTTTCATTTTTCAACAGTTCTTCAATTTCAGTACTTTGATACAAAGTGTCAGAAACTGACATGTCTATAAAATCTTTAATTAATCTTTTCATGCAGGGAATACCACAACAAACACACAATCCTAATAGGAGTAATCCCACACAAATGGCAATCAGGATGTTCATTAGGATGCTACCCCACCCCCCAAACAAATTCCGGAAAAAATCCATCAGTGGGTTTGGGCCTGATTTGGTCATGGCCGACACTTGTTGAATAACCTCAAGATGATCATTTATCTCATGCTGGTTGTCAGGAATATATGAACAGCACTCCTCCTTTATTAAAGCGCACGGACCATCTTTCGCCGCTAGGGTGAAGTCGAGAGCCATGCGGTTTTGAAGCACCACAGTTCTCATAGCGTTCAGTTCATCAGTTACTAAATCGAGAGCAGAAAAAGTTGCATTGCTCATTACTTCGAGAAGTTTGGACAGTTTTCTCAGCTCCCAAATCGATTTCACTGCGCCATATGCAGGAGCTATACCTGCCCACGATATAATAGTGTCACTCAAGTCCATGTGTGTCAGTTTATCTTTGTTTTTTACGGAGTTATGGTTTCTCCAGCCTGCTTCAGTTCGTCCCATTGGATTCTCAGGTCTCTTGACTGGATTTCCAGGTTTCTTGGTGACCTCTCTGACATTTTGAATTCTTCCCTGAGGCAAAACTGCAGTGTGTCGTATGGCCAGAACCAGGTAACCGAAAAAACAACTGCCGTACCAATTCTCAGGTAACCATTTGTAGGCCTTTTTTCCCACACACAAAATAACAATTCTCTACTTTAGTATTAATATATACTTGCCCTGCATGAAGCATTTTCTTATCAATGATAGATAGTTGTTTAAAAAGAACAGGATTATGTTGTACTTCATCAACCGTTTTGTGCATTGATTCTAAATATGAGTCATAGTTTGTATCACAAATATAACCTGCATTATTAGCTTTGGTATAACATTTGTAAGTAACAGTCACATTACAATTGCTCCAACCCACCTGAACAGTATCATTTTTGTAAAAACATACAATTCCCTTTTGTGTAACAGGCAGGTACAATGCTATTTTGTCTTGTGATTTCATAGTTGTAGTATCAAAAATCAAATTTTCCCAGGTCTCATTGACCCCTAGGGGGGCAGCAGTCATTAACAATCCCCTGTATGCTGTTGGTATAGCTGTGCAAATCCAGCAATTCGAAACACTAAAAGTTTCAGCATACACATATTTAATTGCTTGGTAAGTGTTAAAGTTCGGATGCCAGTCTATGAGTAAAGCATCTCGTTTATTCAGTTCAGCTTGTGTGGCTGGAAAAAGGAAAGGCCACAACAAAAAGATAAATGTTATCAGTATGGTTAACAGAATGCAATACTTCTGAGGTTGTTCTGTATTTCTATTTGCTCCGTATCTGGTCATTTTGTTCTTGTGTAACAGTAACAAGTTTTTTGTCCAGTTCAAAGTTTTTAACCAATTTACAGTGTGTCAGATGAATCCAGGACGCTCGCTCTGCGATCTTGACTGCACTGGGTGTTGACGGTAGCACTTGGTATGGCCCTTCCTACTTCGGTGATGTCCAATTCTTTCTCTTGATGACTTTCACCCAGACCCACGTGCCTGGGACTACTGCTGCTTCCGATGGTCTGGTTTGTTCTTTATCTGAAACAGAATTTAACTGCAAAAGTTGTTTATTACTTAAAAGTCGTCTCATGTATTCTGCGTGTGAACTGTCAGCCTCCTGGTCTGCAGGCATGAGAGGTTTCCATTGAGGTATATAATATGCCCTCCCAAATAATTTTTCAAAAGGAGTTAACCCCTTTGCATTCGGAACAGTTCTCATGCTCAACAATGCCAGAGGCAGGCAGTGCACCCAGTTCTTTTGTGTCTCACTAATTAATTTCCTAAGTTTATTTTTCAAAACCCTATTATGCCTCTCTACTAGTCCTGCAGATTGTGGGTGGTATGCACAATGGTTCTTTAAGGAAATTCTGAAATATCGGCTCAACTGTTGTATAGTTTGATTTACAAAGTGTGTGCCATTGTCACTGTAGATCTTTTCCGGTATGCCAAATCTAGGAATAATTTCTTTAACAAGGACTTTTGCAACAGTAGCTGCATCTGGATTTTTGGTGGGAAAAGCTTCCACCCATTTGGAAAACATATCTATAATGACAAGACAATACTTCTTATTTTTGCATTTGTTCAGTTCTATGAAATCCATACATGTAGTATGGAACGGGTACGGTGGTGCAGGGAAACTCCCTTATTTAGGCTTCAATGCCCCTTGTGCATGATGCTTGTTACAAACATGGCATGCTGCACAAATATTTTTTGTGTAGTTTGTAAATCCATATGCTGTGAACACTCGGTTCACTAACTGTACCATAACCCCTGTTGAGACATGGCACCGCCCATGGCTCAACACAGCTGCATATCTAAACAAATTAGACGGCAAAATCGGTTTTCCTTCTTTGGAGATGTACAGCCCTTTCTCAAGAATTGCTCCTCGTTTTATCCATTTCTGTTTTTCTACTTTTGTAGTAAGTGTCTGCATTGTTTTCAACATTTCTAAATCCAAAATCTCAGAAGGTTGTAATTCCTCACTCAAAAGAAATACTTCTGAAGCTGAAGCTGCTTGCTTTGCAGCTGTATCAGCTCTCACATTACCTTTTGAAATCCTATCCTGTTGCTTGGTATGAGCTACACATTTACAAATAGCTACTTTCTGAGGTAACTGAATAGATTTTAACAAATCTAAAATAAACTGCGCATGATTAATCAGCTTACCAGTAGATGTTATTATTCCTCTATTCTTCCACTGTTGTGCAAAAACATGTACAGTAGAAAAAGCGTACTGGCATTTACTCTTTGCCAAGGTACATGCCCTTGTCAAGGCAATCAATTCTGCTGCTTCTGCAGATAAGTTGTGTGGTAAAGACTTTGCTTCTAAAATCTCAGTATCAGAAACTACTGCATACCCCACTAGGTTCTGCCTTGTAGGACCCCTTTTGCATGAGCCGTCCACGTAATATGTCACCTCGGCATCATCCAAGGGAACATCCATTAGATCTTTTCTAGGCAGTGTCTTTTGCTCAATCTCCTGCAGGCAGCTGTGTGGTGTGCCATCCGCAGGGGTCGGGAGCAAGGTAGACGGATTTAAAAGTTGTACATCGTTCAATTGTCATATGAGGTTGGCTCAAGAGTATAGTCATGCAGGAAAGATGTCTAACAGGAGAAAGATATGCTACTTTTTCTTGCAGTAAAATAATCACGACTGCATGAGGCACTCTCAATGTGAGAGGGTGGAACAACACTACTGAGGCCGAAGCCTGTACGACCATTGCAGCTGCAACTACTGCTTGTACACAGTGGGGCAGGGATCGCGCCACTGGGTCCAGCTGTGATGAATAGTAAGCTATGGGGCATTGCTTGTCCCCATGTTGCTGTGTTAACACTGATGTCATATAATCTTGCTTACAATCTACAGTTTGGAAAAACGTTTATGATAGTTTGGTAATCCTAAAACTAATGAGGATGTTATAAATTGTTTTAGTTTGCAGAAAGCTGATTCTGCTTCTGGTGTCCATTGTAATAAATCTTGTGCTGCCATAGGCTTCTTGTATATCAAGTTGGTGAGTGGAGCAGACTCCAAGGCATAGTTTGGAATCCAACTCTGACAAAAATTAGTCGTACCCAGGAAGGACATCATTTCCTTCTTGGTAGTCAGTTTGGGTGCTTGTAAAATTGATATTTTCCTATCTTCATCTAACGTTCTGCCTTTTTTGGATATTACATATCCCAGGTATTTAACCTGCTTTTTCCAAAGCTGCAACTTGTTTTTGTTTACTTTATGTCCTTGAGTGGCTAAAAACTGTAGTAATGCTATGGTACCTTCTCTGCATTTTTGCTGGGTGGGGGCTGCCAGCAGGATGTCGTCTACATAAAGTAAAATTTGACTGCCTCTCGGTGGGCTAAATCCCGCCAAGTTGCTTGCCATCTCTTGTGCGAATATTGTTGGACTTTCGCAATACCCCTGTGGTAGTCATGTGTATGTATACCTTTTCCCCTGAAATGTGAATGCAAACCAATGTTGGCTGTCAGGGTGTATCGGTATCGAAAAGAACGCATTGCTAATATCTACCACAGAAAAATACTTCTGTTGAGGCTTCAAATCATTCAGTAGGGTGTGTGGATCTGGCACCATAGGTGCTCTAGGTATTAATGTGTCATTTACAGCTTGTAAATCTTGGACCATACGCCATTCTCCGTTTGCTTTCCTGACAGGAAATAAGGGTATGTTACATGGTGAATCGGGAGATTCTACCAGTACTCCTTCCTTAAGTAAAGCTGCTATTATAGGTTTGATTCCTAATTCTGCATCTTTCCTTAAGGGATACTGTCTCTTTTGTGGTCTAAATGCTGATTTTGGTGTAATAGTAACTGGTCCTGCTGTATGAATTAGTCCTACATCTGACTTCCCTGTTGACCAGAGAGTTTCTGGTATGCTCCATAAGGCATTTTCTTCCTCTTCTAGTAAGAGTGCTAATCAGCTGTCCTCGCTAGACTGCAAGTGTACAGCTGGGTGTGTCTGTGTTACCCAATTTAACTTCTGCTTTTGTACTCCCTGTTCTGACAATTCTAACTCCGTCTGTTTTTCCCACTTTGTGACTTTTTCTCCTAGGTCTGCCCATTTCACATTCTTGTCCTTAGTTAAACTAACATGTGTTAATCGATTAGATTTATAGAGTGCAAAGAATTCCTGGGGCAATGAACAGCTACACTGTTCCCTTCTGTGTCCCAGTATAGATTATGTAATACTAATCTGTTTGCATGGTTTTTAAACAGTTCTTGCTCATATTCCTTATCAGGTCCTGGTGTGCTACAATAATACAGAGTACAGTGCAACAAATGCTGTTATCAGTGTCAAGGGAGGGGGACTTACTGATGGTTACGTTCATCAGTTCTTCGGTTACTTCCCCTGGACCAGTCGTGACCAAGTCCTGGCTGTACCAAGAAAATGTTTTGCCCTCCGGTCGCACCACAAAAGTATCCATTTGTCACTGTGCTTTCATACCCTGCATAGTCGGAACTACTGCTATGCCAAATATGTGTATAAGTTCTCTGCCCAAAAGGTTTACTGGGCATTTTGCAGAAACAACAATTTTGCTTTTCCGGGTAATCCCCGAAACAGGGTCAGTTATTGCTATGTTATGGGAGAGTGGCTCCCGATACAGCTGTCCATTAGCTGCTTTCACTAATATATAATCAAATGATTCTGAATTTTCTGGTAGTTTGGAAGGATGTATAAGGGTCCGTGAAGCCCCTGAGTCACACAGGAATTTAACTTCCCTCCCCTCTACCAGAAGTGTAACTTCCAGTTTCGTGTCTGCTAAATAGAGCTCTAGGCTCAATAATGCTAAGTCTAAAATTTCACTTTCTTTACCATCTGCGATTTCTTGCACTTCCTCTATTTCTTCTATCACATTCTGTACTCCCTCTATCACATTTGCGTTTGTCTTTTTTCGGTTACTCTCTTCTAGTGATTCTTGACTATCATATAGTCAGTCCTCACCCTCCTTATCTTTCATGGCTACCTTCTTGTTTTGCTTGCAATCCCTTGCTAAATGTCCCTTTTTTCTGCACTTAAAACATTCACCCCTTTTCTTTCTCTCCTCAAACTCCTCTGATCGCTTATCAGATTGTTTGTTTCCCTGGGCATTTTTCTTGCCCTTTTTCCCGGACTGTACTACATAAACTTCTGCTCCATCTTCTACAAAAAATACTTGGGCTTTCTTTTTCTTTTTACTGTTAAAATGCCTTTCGGCATGTCTAGCATATTCAAGTAGTGACTGTAATTTACTTGTACTATGGTCTACCATGTGTTTTGTAATAAAGCTGCTTATAGGCAAAATACTGCCTTTCAAAAATGCATTTTTTAGCTGCTGCTCATACGGGGAATCATGTGTTTGATCTTCAGGTACCTGCATTTCACAATGGTTATTAAAACATTCTAATAATCTAGCATAATATCTGTCAACAGTTTCACCTTCTTGTTGGATGCATTGATTAATGCAAGTCCAGTCTGCCCTAGGCTTCCATTTCTCAAAGATTCAGTCTGTTAGACCTTTCACTCTGTTATCCAGTTCCGCGTTGCTATGTGGGAGTGGCTTGTGTTCTGCGTCACGGGGATTCCAGTTGCCACTGATCATGTGCCAATCTGGACCTACTATTTGTCTAACTACTTTTTCTACTTCTTCTCCATTTAAATGATAACTTAACCTCATGCCCTGTAAGTCTTCTAAGAATTTTCTAAAATTAACTTTTGGATGGGGAATTCCCTCTGTGGCTTTCCGGATGTCTTCCGGTGTCCACGGCCTATATACTAGAAGAGTCGGGTCCTGCCCTGCCTGTCCTGCCTGAGGACTTGGTACTTCTATGAGCGGACATATCTCTTCTTCACTCATAGCTCGTGAATTTTTGTTCATTTGATATAACTCAGTATCCCCTCTTAAGTTACGTGTTCGAGACCTAGTCTCGATGGGATCTCTGACATACGGTCTTGGCTTTGCGGTGACAGCTGGGTATAGCAGAGGTGGACCAGCTTGTCCACTCGCTTCATATTCTGGTATGGGAAGCGGAGGGGGCAGAGGGGCTGATGCTATTACCAAATTATTGTCTTCTTTATCTAGAAACATAGCTTTTGAATTATTACTTTTTTGTTCCCTACGGTTTACTTCCTCAATCCACCTGTGTGCCTGAGGAATGCCTAATTGACGTTGCTTTTTTACCTGACCTTTTGCATCGGTTTTAAGCTGTTTGACAAGTTTAATAAGTGAGGATTTTTCTAATTTGCCATCAAATTCATATTTATTAACCCATTTTGTATAGTACCTAACATTGTCAGCACGCTGTAATTGCATATATTTTGCATCTTCAGTTAACGGTGGATCTTGGGAACTTTTTGTGCACTTATTTCCCATATTGTTCTGACTGTTAAAAATGTTACGTAACCCTTCTTATTTTCACTTGGTACCACAATTTTTGTTTTTCACAGTTTATCTAAAATAACTGTCTTACCTACTCTGTTTCCCTGATCTATGACAGGACTGCAATCTTCCTGTCCCTGACTTGTATAAAACAAATCTCCTGACAGATGATACAAATCAAGTCCCTGATCTAAAACAGAAAAAAGGTAAATCTCACCTTACCTGAGCCTCCGTGATTGATCGCCTGGTTCGATGGAAAACTGTTAACTCGTCCTCCAGTCGCAGATCAGAAAAGTGGCTGGCCTCTTTTGAATGACAATTCAGTCGGAGGTCTTTCAGAGCAGAAGAACCGATGTGGTCTCTTCCCCGTACAGTTTCATGCCACCTGGCTCATCTGACCTGAGGCGAAGTAAGAGTTTCCGGTCCGAAGGACCAATCTGTCAAAGGAAAAATAACTTCAAAAAGATCAGCACATGGCAGATTCAGGTTAAGGCACTTTAATCTTGCAGCAAGGAGACAAAAACGTGCTAATACAGAGTTTGTCTAACTAGAATCAGGAAGTGAAGCTATTCTTATATATTTCTTACAAGACATTGCCTACTAAGCTGACATAATAAATCACAAGTTCTTTCAATATTATTTCATAGCAGCTGTTTGTACATGATTTTCTGCTGGCATATCAAGTTTACAAAAAAAACTTCCTAAGAAAAACAACGTGGCCTTGATGACCACCGGCCAGATACAACTTCTCACTATGTAATGTTACCATTCAAGGTACTATGGCTAATTCGAGCACAAAGCAAGTACAGATTATAGTTCATTTCTTCAAGCAGTCTTTGTTCAACTGTATCTATGTTTTCTGCAGCTGTGCATGTTCTCATAACACGAACAGAGCTGATTGTTCAAGTTCAATAACATTATAGAAAACAGTATTGTTCTATTCATTATTTTCCTGACCTAGTAGATAATCACCTGCTTCTCAGTAAATTTCCAAAAGGCATAAACATGAATTTTGCTGTGCTAGCAAATACTAGGTCAGAGATCATCTTGCAGTTTCAGAAAGTATATTGCAGTTTGAAAAGCATCTGTAGTTTCATACAAAACTAAGCTGTACATAAAATAGAATGAAATGTGTTAACCCTTTTAGCTTCTAATAAGCACTAAACATATACATTAATACATTCTAACAACAGCCCAAAGGTAATCTTTATCCACCACTGGCCAGATGCATTTATTTGGATGTGGTGTGGGTTTCAATGCTGTTTCAATGAATGTGAGTTTCAAGGGCAGAGAAGTTTTAATGACAAGTCTATTTTCATTGTGAGACAGTATTGCTTTGTTTAGTAAATGTCTGTTAGTGTTTGTGCATTGGTGTGCTGCAAAATGTAAAAATAAAATCCAAATAATCATTGTAGAAGTAAAGCAGTATGCACACATTAGTGTTTATGGTAAATGAGGTGAAATAGCCAGGTAATGGGATATTGGAATGGCTGCAGGGGGACTCTGGTGTCATATTTATTTTGGTTGTCTGTTCTTCGGTTTACGTTTGAAATTCTATTGGAGTGGGTGGGGTTACATAATTATGTATGCAAATTAGACGTTAATCAGCATACAGATTTGTACCTATTTTTCATGGGCCTTGTCCAGATTTTTGATGTTTCCAGGTTGAGAGGTATGAGTAAGGTATGTGTGTGTGTGTGTGTGTGTGTGTGTGTGTGTGTGTGTGTGTGTGTGTGTGTGTGTGTGTGAGTGAGAGAGAGAGAGAGAGAGAGATAAATAGGTCCTTGGCTACTATGCATAACCTAAATGTAGTTTTACTGCATGTTTTTTTCTGTTCTCTTTGTAAAACTAAATATAATTTCTATTTGGAGATTTTCTCCCCGGGCCTCTGCTGAAAATGGGCAGATCCCCAGTGCACAAAATACAAAAGAAATAAAAATAAATTTAAGTTTTCTCATTTACTGAATGGGTCTATCATTTCAATAATTTTTTTTTCTCCAGAAAATCTTTTTATTGCTGTTCTGTATATTTTTGTGGAATCATTTTAAAGTTCTTTCCTTTGCATATTGTTTTACAAAACACTGAAGTCATTTTTCATTTCTTTTCTTGCCACCCCCCACTTTTTTGTAATACATTGTCATCTGCTTTGTTAAACACCTTTATTAAATTATCACTTAAGACATAATACATTTTTCATTTCCATTAATATCTAACATTTTTCATTTACATACATTATACATTGCACATATATTTTTATTTTTAAAAACTGTCTTTCAAGCCCTGCATTACTTAAATTGCTCAATTCTTGCTTTCCCTTATACCTCACTTCTCCTCCTGAACATTATTATGCAAATATTGTTCCATAAATTCCATTTATTTCTATGTAATTTGCTTCTTCCCTTTTCTAAGGATCCCACTTCCAGTTATTTATCTCTTTTTACAATATTCAATACCTCAGATACAGTTGGGTTAGATTTTGATTTCCATTTTCTAGGAAATGCTTTTTTGGCAGCCAATAAAATTAAAATGAATAAGGCCTTACTAAATTCAAGCACAAAAGAATAATTTTCATCATTATAACCATTTGCTCCCCCAACATTTCTGAGGACTCTGTAGCAAATTTTTAAAATCTGCCAACTTATTATACCCTCTTCCCCAGGACACCTCCAACATTACACTTTATTTTGTAGATTTATCTTTAAAATAGTTTTCCTTATATAAGGAAGGCTCATGCATAAACCTGTTTGTCCTCAAGCTCAGAATGGCTCGATGAAATAGCTTCTTCTATTTATGATGAGGGCTGAGAGTTTAGTTTCACTTTCAACAGTGGCTCATAGGATCCCCATCTGGCTCACCTCCATTTTTGTTACTTACTGAAAAGGTGGATGCCTTGTGGTCTTACCCACCTTTCTGTGCCCCCTTTTGCTTCTCAGCAGGCTCCTTTTGTGGGTGGTATGTTTTTCAGTTTGAAGCCATGGACAAGGTAAGTGGTGGTAGGGATGAGAGTCTACTCCTAAAGTTTAATTGTTAAACAGGTCTGAGGCAGCTTGTGGTATGCACCCGGACCCTTCAATAATGAGCTGAAAAGGGCTTGTTTATGCCAACAGCTTAAGCTGGTATTTTACAGTGGGTGCAAACTTAAGTTTATTGTATTAACAGTAATGCTTGGTTTTGGTTTAATAAATGGTTGCAAAGTAAGTGCTTGATGTGATTATTTCTCAGTTTAGAGAACAGTCCTTGTTACTGTTTTCACATTACTAACAAACAGCATGTTGACTCATAATACAGATAATGTGTTATAGTCTGAGTTACATGTATATTTAGTTTCTTATATTTAGTATGGGCTTACTTGGAATCAGTTTATTGGCTGCAGTGGTGCAGCTGTTAACATTGTCACCACACAGCAAGAGATTCTCTGATTCATTTCTTGGCCAGAGCACCTTCTGTGTGGAGACTGCAGTAGGTGTATTTGTGCCTCCTGTGAAGGTTGGGTGCTGGGCTGGCAGCTCGACACCATAAAAACTCCACTGCTAATCAATATGTGGACCAGTGATCCACTGTGGTAACCCCTAACTGGCAAAGCCGAAAGACTGTTTTTACTTGGAATCAGTTCAAGAAACAGGATAGTTTGTGCAGAGAGGAATTCATAAACTGGCCAGGTATTTTCTGATTTACTTGCCTAAAAGTAAGAAATATGCATTTAATTTACTTGATTTTTTTTTATAAAATTATAAAAATTTTCTATGATAGAGGTTGATGTTTAAGTATTATTTGTTAACTTGTTGATGTTTTTTGCTGTTTTGACTTGTTTTGATTGATTTCGGAAGTCTTTTAGGTTTACTTGCACTGATCTCTGTTGTTGTTCCCAGCATATTCAACAGCTGGTGTTGCTGTTCATCACTGAAAACATTATATTTATTAATGCTTTAGACCTATCTGTGCTTCCAATGTTTTTTTTTGACAATATGTAACTCTTAAAATGAGGTTAAAAGAAAGTTATGCAATATTATGATACTTGAATTTTAAGATTAAAATAGAAATGCATATTCCTAATCAAAAGTTACTGAAAGTATCTGTACTTGACATTGTTGTTTTACATGGGTTAATAACCCCTTCCCCTGACAAAAGTCACTTATACTTTTTCTACTTTAAATGTACATCTGTGGCATTAATACAGCAAAGAGGTTAAATAGTTTCTATTTGCTCCAGTTTTGAAAAAAAAAATAACTCCTCTCTGTCTTTTTGGCCTTTCACTCATCTGAGCTTATTGAAATATTGTTAGAAAAATCTATACATGCTGCTTAGAAAATATATTTACAATGTATGCTGCTTAGAAAAATATATTTACAATGTATGCTGCTTGGAAAGATGTGTATTCAAACATTCAAACATATATAAGTTGTGTGATGAAATATATAGAGAAATGTGTGCTTTAGTTAGGAATAAATGTACTTAAATCCATAATAGAGAACAAAGTTTGAAAAGTAGTATGAGATGTAATGCATTTAATTCTGTCTTGCTGGAATAATAGTAGAAATAAACTTGCATATTATTGCTTGAAGCACAAGCTGCAGTGTAATCAGAAATTTGGCCTTGGCAGCGTTCAAGCACAGCCTGGCTCATGTCTTTCAAGTAAAGATTATTTTGCAAAGTTAGAAAATAATAAATCTGTTCGCATGTGTATCTTCTTCCTGCTTCAACCAGAAGAATAGGCACTATCAGAGATAGTGTCCAGCTGGCAGTACATGGGACAAAAGAAGGCATTTAAGAAGAACTGCACCCATTGTATTCGAACTAATCTAAGAGCCTTGAATTGGCTACATCCTCAGGAGGTCATCGTGACTGACCAGGTGCTTGCAAGGCTGTAACATTCTCATGGGAAAAGACTTTTTGAAAAACACAATCTCAGCACTTTTTCATGAGTTACTATGATGTAAAGACCCTGTCACTGACCACGCCAGTGAGGTGGGCAAAACTGATAATGACATGTATAAAAAATGGTGTCCTCTGTTAATAAAGCAGTCAAAATTCTATACAACTTTGTGTATGGTTTTTTGCCTCCTAATGTACATTAGAGCATTAGATACTTGAGTTCTCCTGCATTATTGTTTGTTATTGATTGACATTGTTTTTGAATAACTCAATGATTTTTACAGTCTGACTCTAACAAATTTATTTAACATTTTGGTCCTAATCGTGCCGGAATTCCCTTGGTAAGCTGCAGGTCAGAATATATAGGTGGCAGAATCTGCGCAAATCAAGCAGAAGAAGGAAAGACCTCCAACTGAATTGTCGTGTCCAAAGAGGCTGTCCACTTGTCTGATCTGTGGCAAAAGCGGAAAACTGGATCCTAAAAGCATATCAAACATAAGCGGGAGGCTCGGGTAAGCAGAATTCCTCTTTGTTTTGTTTTAGATCAGGGACCAGGTTACACTGTGCTATTGCTAAGGTTTGTGATAGCAGGGAGAGAGGTAGTCGAAGTATTGTATCTTGAGTCATAGATCAGGAAATAAACAAAGCAAAGTAAACAGTCATTCTAGACACTACTGTGAATACGGGGAATAAGATACCACGTGGTACAAGAGAAAGGGTTACGTAACAGTTCTTTTTTCTCTCTCTCTCTCTTCTTTTTTTTCTCTTTCAGAGACATGGGAAATGAATGCACTAAAGGGTCACGTGACCCCCTAACAGAAGATGCAAAATACATGCAATTACAGAGAGCAGATAATGTGAGATATTTTTCAAAATGGGTTAACAAGTATGACTTTGATGGTAAATTAGATAAAATGTCATTAGTAAAACTTTTGAAACAGTTAAAATCTGTTATGACGCAGAAGGTCAGGCAAAAACAACAACAGTTGGGTGTTCCTCAAGCACATAGGTGGATTGAGGAAGTGAACGAAGGGAACAGAAAAAAAAATGCAAAGGCATTATTTTTAGACAAAGAGGATAATAACATAATAGTAGCATCGGTCCTCCCTACCACCTCCTCCGATGCCTTACTTAGAATATGAAGCGGAGGCGGGCTGGACCCCCACGTTACCCAGAGACAACAGGGATATTAAGACAACCATTCATAAGAGAACCTATCGGGACTAGATCCCGAACGCTTACAACGCTTTATAGATGTTCAACCAAGCGGAAGTTTATTAGATGAGAGTGAGGAAATCTGTCCATTAATAGAAGTACCAAACCCACAGGCAGGACAGGAGGGCCAGGCCTCAACTCTCTTAGTGTATAGACCATGGACACCGGGAGGCATCCGGTGCTACAGAAGGAATTCCCCATCCAAAAATTAACTTTGAGAAATTTCTACAGGATTTACAGGGCATGAGATTGAGTTACCACTTAAATGGGGAAGAGGTAGAAAGAGTAGTTAGACAAATTTTAGGTCCGACTGGCACATGATTTGTGGCGCCTGGAATGCCACACAGGCCACTCCCACATAGTGACGCAGAACTAGACGCTAGATTGAAGGGTCTTACAGACCGCATTACTGAAAAATGGAAACCTAGGGCAGACTGGACTTGCAGTAACCAATGCGTACAACAAGATAATGAAACAGTGGATGCATACTATGGTAGATTATTAGAATGTTTTAATAACCATAGTGGCATGCCTATTCCTGAAAATCAAAAGAATGATAGCTCGTATGAACAACAGTTAAAGAATGCATTTTTGAAAGGTTGTATTGCCCCTATCAATAGCTTCATCACAAGCACATGATAGATCACCGAACAAGTAGGCTTCAAGCCTTGTTAGAGTATGCTAGACATGCCGAAAAACATTTTAACAGTAAAAGAAAAAAGCAGGTCTTCACAGCTGAAGCGGACAAAGGAAGTCTTTGTAGTACAAACAGCCAAGAAGGGTAAGAAATACTCAGGGTAACAAACGCTCTGACAGAAACTCAGAAATTTATGAGGACAGGAAGAAAAGAGGTGAGTGCTTCAATTGCGGTAAGAAGGACATTTGGCAAGGGATTGCAGGAGCAAGGCACCTGTGGAAAGAAAGGATAAGGAAGATGAGGATTGACTATATGACAGTTATGCTGCTCAGCAGTCACCAGGAGAGACTAATGAGCAGGGGAATAATGTAAATACCTTAGAAGAAACAAATGACATGCAACCGGATGTAGAAGTTGGGGAAAGTGAAGTTTTGGATCTGGCATTACTGAGCTTAGAGCTCTATTTAGCAGACACGAAACCGGAAGTTACACTTCTGGTGGAAGGAGAGAAGTCAAATTTTTGTGTGATTCAGGAGCATCACGGACTTTGATACATCCTTCAAAGTTACCGGAACATTCTGAGTCACCTGATTACATATTAGTGAAAGCAGCAAACGGACAGCTGTACAGGGAACCACTTTCCCATGATATAGCAATAACTGACCCCGTCTCGGGCATGACCCAAAGAAGTAAAATAGTACTTTCTGCCAAATGCCCCATGAACTTATTAGGAAGAGATCTTATGCAACTTTTTGGCATAGCAGTAGTCCCTACCATGAACGGTATGGAGGCACAGAGACAAACTGATACTTTTGTAGTACGATCGGAGGGTGAGGCCTATTATTGGTACAGCCAGGATCTGGTTACAACCGGTCCAGGGGCGGTGACCAAGGAACTGATGAATGTAGCCACCAGCAAGGTGCTTCCCCTCGATGTTGACCAGCAACATTTATTACATTGTACCCTATATTATTGTAGCACATCAGGACCTGATAAAGAATATGAACAAAAATTGTTCAGGAATCCCGCAAATAGACTAATACTACGGACCCTATACTGGGACACTGAGGGCAACAGTGTAGTGAGTTGTTCGTTACCTCAGGAGTTCTTGGAATTGTACAAATCCAATAAACTACCACACGTTAGCCTAACCAAAAACAAGAATGTTAGGTGGGTAGACTTGGGTGACAAAGTGACAAGATGGGAGAGACTAACTGACTTAGAGTTATCAGACTTAGGAGTACAGAAACAAAACTAAATTGGTTAACGCAAGCACGCCCAGCTGTACACTTACAACAAAGTGAAGACAGCTGACTGGCGTTCTTGATAGAAGAAGAAGAGAAAGCTTTGAGTGAAATACCAAATGTTCTTTGGTCAACAGGAAAATCAGATGTAGGACTTATTCAAACAGCAGGGCCAGTAGTTATTACACCAAAATCGGCCTTTAGACCAAGGAAAAGACAATATCCTTTGAGCAAGGATGCGGAACAGGGAATCAAACCTATCATAATGGCATTACTTAAGAAAGGGATACTGGTAGAATCCTTAGATTCACCATGTAATACTCCTCTATTTCCGGGAATGGCGGATGGTACAAGATTTACAGGCTGTAAATGATGCGGTATACCAGGGCACCTACGGTGCCAGACCCACATACCTTGTTAAATGATTTGAAGCCGCAACAAAAATACTTCACCGTGGTAGATATTAGCAATGCGTTTTTTTCAATACCTATCCACCCTGACAGCCAGCATTGGTTTGCATTTACATTTCAGGGCAAAAGGTAACTACCACAGGGATATAGTGAAAGTCCAACAATATTCGCACAAGAGATGGCTAGCAACCTGAAGGGTTTTCCACCAGGGGCAGCCAAGTACTACTTTATGTAGATGACATCCTGCTTGCAGCCCCTACCCAGCAGCAGTGTGGGGAAGATACAATAGCATTGTTGAAATTCTTAGCTGAGCAAGGGCATAAAGTGAATAAACATAAATTGCAACTTTGGAAAGAACAGGTTAAATACCTGGGATATGTGATATCCAAAGAAGGCAGAACATTAGATGAAGATCGGAAAACAGCTATCTTACAAGCACCTAGACCAACTACCAAAAGGAAATGATGTCCTTCTTGGGACGACTAATTTTGGTCGGTTGGATACCGAATTATGCTTTAGAAACGGCTCCATTGGCTGATTTAATATTTAAAACACCAATGGCAGCACAAGAAACACTGCATTGGACTGAAGCAGAAGCAGCTTTTGCAGACTAAAACAACTGATAGTTTCATCATTAGTTTTAGGGCTTCGAATTACCATAAGAGATTTTTCCAAACTGTAGATTGTAGGGGGATATATGACGTCAGTACTGACGCAACAACATGGGGCAAGCAACGCCCATAGCTTACTATTCATCACAGTTAGATCCGTGGCACGATCATTACCACCCTGCGTACAAGCAGTAGTCGCAGCAGCTATGGCAGTGCAAGCTTCAGCCTCAGTGGTATTGTTTCATCCTCTCACGTTGAGAGTACCTCATGCAGTTGCGATAATTTTACTGCAAGAAAAAATAGCATTTTTATCCCCTGCCAGACATCTTTCTTGCATGACCATACTATTGAGTCAACCCCATATGACAATTGAACGTTGCACAACATTAAATCCATCGACATTACTTCCGATTCCTGTGGATGGCACACCACACAGCTGCCTACAGGAAATGGAACAAATAACCACACCCAGACAAGATCTTACTGATGTACCTTTAGCTGACGCAGAGGTGACATTTTTGTGGATGGGTCCTGTAGACGAGGTCCTACAGGAAAAACCTAGTGGGTTATGCAGTAGTGACTGATGAGAAATCATAGAAGCACAACCCTGCAACATAACCTGTCAGCTCAAGCAGCAGAATTGATAGCTTTGACACGTGCTTGCACTCTAGCAAAAGACAAATGTGTTAACATATATACTGACAGTCAGTATGCTTTCTCTACAGTGCATGTCTTTGCACAACAATGGAAAAACAGGGGAATGATAACATCTACTGGCAAGCCGATTAATCATGCACAATTGATTTTGAACCTGTTAGATTCTATTCAGTTACCCACTAGAATAGCTATCTGTAAATGTGCAGCCCATACCAAACAACAAGATAGAATTTCAAAAGGAATGCTCGGCTGATGCAGCTGCGAGCAAGCTGCCTCAGACCCAGAAACTGTGCTCTTACATGAAGAACTACAACCTTCTGAGACTCTAGATTTAGAAATGTTAAAAACAATGCAGGCACTAGCTACAAGAGCAGAAAAGCAAAAGTGGATAAAACGAGGAGCAATTCTTGAAGAGGGACTGTACATCTCCAAAGAGAAAAAACCCATATTGCCATCTAATTTATTTAAATATGCAGCTTTGTTGAGTCATGGGCAGAGCCATGTCTCAACAGGGGGGATGGTACAGTTAGTTAACAAAACATTCCAAACATAATTATACACAAAAATTTTGTGCAACATGTCATATTTGTAGCAAACATCATGCACAGGGAGCATTTAAACCGAAGCGAGGGAGCTTTCCAACACCACCCTATCCGTTCCATACTATTTGTATGGATTTCATAGAACTGAATAAATGTGAAGGGAAAAAATACTAAGTTTATTGTATTAACAGTAATGCTTGGTTTTGGTTTAATAAATGGTTGCAAAGTAAGTGCTTGATGTGATTATTTCTCAGTTTAGAGAACAGTCCTTGTTACTGTTTTCACATTACTAACAAACAGCATGTTGACTCATAATACAGATAATGTGTTATAGTCTGAGTTACATGTATATTTAGTTTCTTATATTTAGTATGGGCTTACTTGGAATCAGTTTATTGGCTGCAGTGGTGCAGCTGTTAACATTGTCACCACACAGCAAGAGATTCTCTGATTCATTTCTTGGCCAGAGCACCTTCTGTGTGGAGACTGCAGTAGGTGTATTTGTGCCTTCTGTGAAGGTTGGGTGCTGGGCTGGCAACTTGATACCATAAAACCCCACTGCCAATCAATATGTGGACCAGTGATCCACTGTGGTAACCCCTAACTGGCAAAGCCGAAAGACTGTTTTTACTTGGAATCAGTTCAAGAAACAGGATAGTTTGTGCAGAGAGGAATTCATAAACTGGCCAGGTATTTTCTGATTTACTTGCCTAAAAGTAAGAAATATGCATTTAATTTACTTGATTTTTTTTTATAAAATTATAAAAATTTTCTATGATAGAGGTTGATGTTTAAGTATTATTTGTTAACTTTTGCTGTTTTGACTTGTTTTGATTGATTTCGGAAGTCTTTTAGGTTTACTTGCACTGATCTCTGTTGTTGTTCCCAGCATATTCAACAGCTGGTGTTGCTGTTCATCACTGAGAACATTATATTTATTAATGCTTTAGACCTATCTGTGCTTCCAATGTTTTTTTTGACAATATGTAACTCTTAAAATGAGGTTAAAAGAAAGTTATGCAATATTATGATACTTGAATTTTAAGATTAAAATAGAAATGCATATTCCTAATCAAAAGTTACTGAAAGTATCTGTACTTGACATTGTTGTTTTACATGGGTTAATAACCCCTTCCCCTGACAAAAGTCACTTATACTTTTTCTACTTTAAATGTACATCTGTGGCATTAATACAGCAAAGAGGTTAAATAGTTTCTATTTGCTCCAGTTTTGAAAAAAAAAATAACTCCTCTCTGTCTTTTTGGCCTTTCACTCATCTGAGCTTATTGAAATATTGTTAGAAAAATCTATACATGCTGCTTAGAAAATATATTTACAATGTATGCTTAGAAAAATATATTTACAATGTATGCTGCTTGGAAAGATGTGTATTCAAACATTCAAACATATATAAGTTGTGTGATGAAATATATAGAGAAATGTGTGCTTTAGTTAGGAATAAATGTACTTAAATCCATAATAGAGAACAAAGTTTGAAAAGTAGTATGAGATGTAATGCATTTAATTCTGTCTTGCTGGAATAATAGTAGAAATAAACTTGCATATTATTGCTTGAAGCACAAGCTGCAGTGTAATCAGAAATTTGGCCTTGGCAGCGCTCAAGCACAGCCTGGCTCATGTCTTTCAAGTAAAGATTATTTTGCAAAGTTAGAAAATAATAAATCTGTTCGCATGTGTATCTTCTTCCTGCTTCAACCAGAAGAATAGTTTTTGTCGCACTATCAGAGATAGTGTCCAGCTGGCAGTACATGGGACAAAGAAGGCATTTAAGAAGAACTGCACCCATTGTATTCGAACTAATCTAAGAGCCTTGAATTGGCTACATCCTCAGGAGGTCATCGTGACTGACCAGGTGCTTGCAAGGCTGTAACATTCTCATGGGAAAAAGACTTTTGAAAACACAATCTCAGCACTTTTTCATGAGTTACTATGATGTAAAGACCCTGTCACTGACCACGCCAGTGAGGTGGGCAAAACTGATAATGACATGTATAAAAAATGGTGTCCTCTGTTAATAAAGCAGTCAAAATTCTATACAACTTTGTGTATGGTTTTTTGCCTCCTAATGTACATTAGAGCATTAGATACTTGAGTTCTCCTGCATTATTGTTTGTTATTGATTGACATTGTTTTTGAATAACTCAATGATTTTTACAGTCTGACTCTAACAAATTTATTTAACAAATATGTTAATTGTCTCCTGTTATATTCTTTCCTCCAGATTTACTTGCTTCCTGCTTTGGAGAGCTTAGTTATCTCACATCCATATGACACAAGGGAAGCTAATGTAGGAGAGAAGTACTGCTTAAAATGTTTAAGAGCTGCTGGTGCAAATGATCTGATGCTGTTATTCAGAGTGTAGCATAAATCTTATAAATTTGAAAACATGGACACATTCAGTAGTGTCAGCTTATGGTTTGATATCATTCATTCTTCAGAAAGCCTTTTGTAATTAATGACAGCATGTATTGTTTTTATTTCTTGCACATAAATTTCACTTATGTAGATTAAATCCCATTTTGGATGCATAGCTTTGTTTCTCCTTAAGGAACCACCTGGTTAAAAGAAGTCAGGTTGTGCTAGAGCTGTAGGTTTACTACATATTGGCAAAATGCAGAAGAGTAAGCCTTTGGATATATCAATTATGTTTGTAACAGGATTAAATAGAGCTGACCTACATCTTATTATTCGAATTTGAGAAAGACCATTCTGAAGAAAATACAAAGTAGGGTGACAGAATACAGTTTTATTAAACAGTGTTTTGTGGTCATGGGATCTGGCTGAGCCACATCGTAGAAATGATCCACTTTTGGAACATGATTAAATCTGGGTTTACCAGTGACTGGCAAGGTTTATTCACACTAAAAAAAGAAAAACACTTTTTATGCACACAAGCGTGGGTTGGATTACCTAAAAGTACAAAGACACAGTAAACCATGCAATACGCATTACACGTGACAGTACATGTTGCAGCTCTGTAACTGAATAAGAACCATGACTTTTCTGTAGTCTCACCGTTACTGTTTATCCCTTCCATCAAAGGCTTATAGTCCTGTCTGACACTCTGTTAAATTAATTAAGACATGGTGTGTCACAAAAGGAAATATTGCCAGCCCAGCTTGCTGGAATTTTGTAAATAATTATATGGCATTTGTGAATATTAATATGATTTATATTCAAGTGTGACAGAAGGAGATACTGCCAGCCCAGCTATCTGGAATTTTGTTAATGGTTGTGTCATTTATGAATAGCAACATTATTCATATGCCTGTGTTACAAATGTATTAGAACTATCATAGAGATGTGTGCTGAAGAAATATTTTTATACACTATTGTAATTGTTTAGATGCATGTATTTTAACAGGCGATTAACTTGCAAAACTTAATAGTTTAGACTGAAGTACTTGGTGTGCCTTCGTTGAAGGTTGAGCATCGAGCTGGCACCTCAGCGTTTCGTAAAAATCTACTGCCAATCATTAGCGGACCGGAGTTCCGCTGTGGTGACCCCTTACCGGGAAAAGCCGAAAGACAAACAACAACAACACTGTAGGATTGGACACCCTTTGTTAAGGGCCTTAAAGTAGCTGATAATGGGTTCTGGTGGCAGTGATAACTACCCTATAGTCTGGGCAGAAGGGGGCATAGCTAGCAAACCTGTGCCAGCCTTTCCCAGGTGTGTGTGTGTGTGTGTGTGTGTGTGTGTGTGTGTGTGTGTGTGTGTGTGTGTGTGTGTGTGTATGTGTGTGTGCTTGTGTGTGTGCGTGTGTGTGTGCGTGTGTGTGTGCACATGTTTGCGCGTGTGTGCGTGCGTGTGTGTGTGTGTGTGTGTGTGTGTGTGTGTGTGTGTGTGTGTGTGTGTGTGCTTGTGTTTGTGTGTGTGTATACGTGTGTAAAACAAATTTCCAAGAGTGTGTGTGTGTCAGCTGCTTGGGCAGGGACACAAAGCACTGGTTGGACAGAGAGAGTGTTGGAGGACTTGGCTTGGAACTGTGGCTAAAGACTCAACTCTATAGGTGTGCCAGTGGGGAGTCTTACTGGGGATTTGGAGAAAGAGGGAGAAACCAGCCCCAGACTGACTGTGGTCTCTGTGTGCTCTTTCTTAAGGGAAATTGTACTTTACTGTGTGTGTACTTGTCATCCTCCCAGTGTGTCTGCCCCCCCCCCCCACACTGTTGCTAGTGGTGAGGATTGAGGATCCTTGATTACTGGGCCAGTGCTGGAGCATCACATGGTGCATTAATTCATGATGAATTTCATTCTTCCATAAAATTTACAAATTCAATACTGGTAAAACAAGTTGCTCTATCACACTATTTCCCTACTTCTGGGGTAACATGCCCCCCCCCCCCCGCAAGGTAGAACTGATTATGACAGGTGAGAGTTCTAGGACTAGTGGTTCCTTGAATAATTGTGATCAAACTATAGATTAACAAATGAACTTACAAAGTTACTCATTTCCCTGAGTTTAACCATTTATAATGGTGACATTGTTCCTAATGTGACCCTCAGAATAAACATGCTTGTCTTCATTTTTCATTTGTACCAGGAGTTTTCACTTTTTGCTGGTTAAAGCTTTGCATCCTATATAAAGGAATGTTTATCCATCTTATACTTACCTTTCTCTGTCAAGGCATGATTTCTGGGAAGTCTTTGTAATTTTACAAGATCTTGCTGTGTGCCTTCTTCTAACTTGCATTGTTTTTCATAGCTTCTTAATAAGTAGTATCTGTGTTTTTCCCCCTTTCAATGTTCTTGAGATGATGTCCATTTAATATGTTATATGCTTCTGCCAGCTGCCTAAGTTGCAAATATTATATAGTTTATATGTACTGTATCTCCTACTGATACACTATGTATGACTTTTTTAAATACTGTTTTTCAGATAATCGCTTTTCATCTTTTTACCACTTACATCACATACCATCATGTCTCTCCATAATTGCAGTCTTAGCCTACTGTTCTCAAATAACTCCACAAAGTAAAAAGACAGTACTACAGTATTACTGGAAAACTTAGTGCTCGACCTATTTTGGTTCGATTAATTGCCCCTTGGAAACCGTGGATTAATGTGTGTATGGGTGTACACACACACACACACACACACACACACACACACACACACGCACACGCACACGCACACACACACACACACACACACACACACACACACACACACACACACACACATGAAATTTGGAAATTTGTCTGTGAATAACTGAAGATTTTGCATCTACAAAATCTGTGTTTTTTCAGGGTTGTGGGGATTACCTGTTTGGTCACTTTTCTGTACTTGTGCATTGCATAAGAGCCTTTTTGAATGCCATTGATGGTGTTTTAGTCAATGTTTGTTCATGTTTAAGAATTAATAAAATTGCAAGTGCTTATACTGCTCACTGTATGATAGTCATGTAGCCTTTATGTACAGCTGTAACAAAGAAAGTCACCATCACTAATCTCTGGCTTTGGGCCTCATCCATTTGAATCCAGAACCTACCTGGTGATGAGATTAGTAACAGGACAAAGGAGGTCGAACATTAGGAAGTAACTGAAGAGTGATCATCTCTACAAATATATGCAAAAAACATGTGGAGTACTTTATTCATATCTCTCCAGTGCCATGATTTAGGTATAGCACTATGACATCTGTTCTCAGAGATAGCTTTGTCTGTTCTACAGTTACTGATTTTCTTAAAGTTAGAGCTGTTTACAGGTCCATACATTATTAACTACCTGGATAAAGTCCATGTAGAAAACACACAAAAAAATCTTTAACTGCAGGAGGGTCTGTATCTGTAGTTATTTTCTTTTGAAAAATAAAGTTTTTCTCATTGTGAACCTCTGTTAGGGCTTTAAAGGACATTGCAATGATTGTTAATGCTCAGATGTTGAGATATATGGTTTTACATAGGTGTGAGACCTCATCAATATAATGAAAAAGGGGCAGAGGTTAATTTGAAAATGTCAATGCAAAATATACATGGACTACACAAAGGCAGAAAAACAGAGGGTACAAGAACTTAACAGTCATATTCTTAATGGAGCAATGCTGAGAGATGCAAAGTTAAAATCATGTTATAGTGCAAAAGCTACTACTGGCATTTGCATGGCCAATAGAGTATAGAAAAATAGGTGTATGGAAACAAGATGAGAACATTTAAAGATACAAGATGAACGGCTCCTGGAAGATATAGGCCGCTATTATGTCACAGAAGAAAGTGATGGATGGGTGGAGCAACCTACATGAAAAATAGTATCATAAAAACCTGTGACAAGAATTTGTGTGACAAATCAAGAGCAATCCTCATGAAGAGTGTGATAAGTTATCGTATATGTTACTTAGCCAACAGGAAAGAGGAGACAAGATATTCCAAATAACCCTTTCCTGCCATAAACATATATTTTTCTTTAAGTATATGTGGACAAGAAATAAGAACTATGCAAAAATCTAATTCATATTCTTTCAATCACCAGTTGTGCTGTTTGACAAATGAAAATGAACCTCAAAATAGTAGAAAAAGCCCTAGCAATCTCTTAGCACTTATGCTATAGATTTGCTATTTTATCCAAGGATGAATATTGTTAGATCATGCATGTGAGAGCTGATGTCTCATGTATGCAGGAAATAGGTCCTATCCCATATGAACTACCATTGTTTGATGCTAAGAATGCCTTCAACAGGATCAGCTGGTAATTTTTTTTTTTTGATATTTATGATTAAATACCTCCCTATCACCATTGGTGTACCATAAGGCTTGATTCTTGGTCCCCTCCCCTTTAACATTCTCACTGAAACCCTCCACACATCCACACATTAGGCCTCCCTAATACAATAAACAGATGACTCTGCACTCATATGTACATTTGATAACCTTGCATATCTTCAAAAACTTACTCAGAAAGCTTTAACAGACACTGAAACATGACTTTGTTACTGAAAACTCATACTCAGCCGCCAAAAAACTATTTTTCCCCTGAAATCCCTCTCTTCTTCGCTCACTTCTTCCTTCAGTTAATTGCTCTGTCTTGACTCTTTCTAAATATGCCATAACACTGCTTTTTCTCTCCCTACATATAGCAATTCTAATTTATATTATACTAGCGTATCTTAAAGTTCTATATAAACTCACTAAAATTTATATTTAATCGTTGCCATATAAGTTGTATCTATTCTTAACTAATGTTTTCACATTGCCTAACTTGGTATAAGTTATTTTAACTGGAGATATTTTATAATATGTTTCAAGATTGTAAAATTATTGTTCTTAAAATGGTTTTTGCAATACTTTGGAGCTTTTCTTCCCAGCCTCCACTGAAAATGGGCACCTACTCAGGCGGACTTTCCCAGTAATCATATGTTAATAAAAAAATAAAATAAGTGACAAACATGGATGCAAATATTGTGAGCTTCTCTTATACCAGCCCAAGATGTTCTGCTTCTACTGCTATTTATAATGCACTTTTCGAACCGTTGTCATGTAAGTTGCTTGGTATGCCCCTTTTCACAGGGCTTATCACTGATAATGTGCAAATATCATAATCCCGAATCTTTACAAGGCTACCTTATTCATGCTTACTTTTTCCTTATCACACTTTACTATTCCAGCGTGGGAAGTTCACCAGTAAACTGCAGTAAGAGGGTGTTTTCTCCTAGAAAATTAGCCCCATTGTCTGAAACTCTGGAAAAGTGTATTCATTAGAATAAAGATCATATACTACAAATTAAACTCCTGTGGGTCAAATTCTTCTCTCATGATCACTCAGCTTAGTACAGCGAGATCATTTGGGTAGGACTACCCCCTTGCATCTTTGACTTTGGACACTCTTCCCTGGCCTATCTCATCAGCTCAGTGTACTGAGAACAGAGAGAGCATATGGAGGACCAACCCCCTTCGTTCCTTAATTTTGAACTATTTTCTGTTTCCTCCCTCTCCATTTAAAACAAATTTACACTTCATTCAGCTGCTTTTACTGTAATTGTGTTCTTCTTACTTTATTACCTTATCTTTGCTGTGTGCTCTTAAGTGTTCAAGTGCTTTTATTCTGTTGCATTTATTACTGCTTGTTAGTAGCCTGATTAAATGTATCTGTTATTCTAAGCATGTTAGATTTGGTTTTAGCACTTGTGCTTCAGGACAGTTATTTTACATTTAAGAAGGTTCTTGTGGCCTACACCCTTGTGGACAAAGCCCTATCAAAACCCTCTCTCCATAAGTCCACCCAAGCATCCAGAATACTATGTCTGGACAATTCCCATGAGTTTCTCCTGCCAGTCTGGTTGACATGGGCATACTGAGACAATGTAGCAACTGCCTCATGTTTGCTGACAGCCCTCTTCTCCTAGCACATAATTCTTCCACCTGTAAGAAATGCATGTACCTGCAGTCCATAGTCTCTCACACCACAGTCAGTGCTCCTGACAAAGAGGAGATTGCCAACACAAACACCACACCACTCACATCACATAGCCAAGCACAACACACACACACCTATGCAGTGGTCCTCAACAAAAACTTACCTAAACAGCAGAGACCTCCAAAACACACTCACGAACATTCCGCACACAACATTAAACACATCACATACAGCAGACAACACACCAGTGTCTCACAAACACAGCCCATAAGGCATAACAATAAATCATCACAGCCCACAAGACATAACAATAGACCAAACATACTAGTCATTGGTGATTCAGTTGTGAGATACACAGACATCCCCCACACCAGGCTCGACAAGAAGAAGGTCACAGTCAGTTGTCTGTCTGGTGCCAGAATCTGCCACATCACACATGTATTTAAGGCTCTCCACAACAGGTACAATTACAACTCTGTCATTGTCTGTGTTGGTGTGAATGTCTTGATATGTACCTCCTGGACTATATGAAGAGAGACATGATTGAGCTCTCAGAGTGTGTTCCAGGCAGGTATCAGTCTAGCCCTAAGCAGCATCCTATCTTCACCAAGAATGATGCCACAATACCAACAAAAAATAGACTTCAACAATTGGCTTAGTTTCTGTAGTCATTTCAAAGGGATCCAATATCTGTCTGCCTGGGATGACATGGTCGACAGGCCTCAATGCTTTGCCAGAGATGGCCTCCACCTGTCACCATGGGGTTTTCCAGATCCTGGCCAATGCTCTCACCTCCCCCATTGTGCCTTTTTTAGGCAATGTTCCAAAGACAAACCTTCCAGCATAAAAGATCTGTCAAAAATCAAACTGAAGGTCATGCTGGTTGATGCTAGGAGTCGTAAACTGAAAATGGACTATCTAGAGGCTCTCCTTGCACTGGAAGATGTTGATGTCTGTGCAATCAAAGAAACTTGGTTCAGGGCTGTGGAGAGAAACCCCTGCCTTGCAAGGCTATACCTCATTCCACACAGTCCGACCCCAAAATGAGGTGAGGAAGACTAAGGGTGGTGGAGTCTCTATCTTCATTAAGAACAGGCACACCTCCAGACTGGCTTGCCAGCATAATGCACTGGAACTACTCCAGGTGCAACTGAAAGTTGCCAAGACACCCATTCAAGGTATAACCAGCTATAAACCCCCAACCATGACACCCACTCCTCTTACCTGGATCTACTTGATTCCATCAAGGTACCCCCTACCACCCTGATCCTTGGTGATTTCAACTACCCCACCATAGACAGGGTGAACTATTCTTGAACTAATGGACTCTCTTAATGATTCCTTGACTTCATCAATTCTAACTCACTAGACCAGGTTGTCTCATCCCTCCCAAGGGGAGATAACATTCTGGACTTGGTTCTCATCAACATGGGCAAACGCTGCACTACTCCCATAGTATGTTCTTCCCTGGTGAGATCAGATCATGACTGTCTCATTCAAAGATTCTATCCCAACCCCACCCCCACCCCCAGTTGTAATCAAGTTAAAAAAAAATTCTAAAAAAGCTGACTACAACCTCCTAAGGGAGGGTATCTGTAGCTTCACACCACCGCACCCCTCAGATGATGCAGACAACTATGCTGAACAGTACGCCAATGCAATATACAAACACCTGTACAACTGCATGGACTCAGCCATGCCCAATAGAACTAAAACCTGCTCCTCAAGGAAACACAAACCAGTTTGGTGAACATCCTCTGTCAACAGACTTTACAACAAAAGGAAGAAACTGTTGTCCAAGGGTAAAAAGGAACAAATTCCAAATTGGGAAAACTCCCTCCTTAACCTCAACAAGCAAATGAGATCACTAGTGAAAACCTCCAAGGCCAATTATGTATTGAAACTAGCCTCCAAAACAGAGGGATACCATACAGTCATCTTCAGTTATGTCAGGAACCTCCATGGCAGCCCAGGTTTGTTCTGATTTAGTACTTGAGTATCACTTACACTGATCCTGTTGACTTACCCAACCTACTAGCTGATAGGTCCAGCCCAAATTTCACCCCCTGCACCCCAAAGGCCCTTTTGACATCCTTAATACTTGTCCCACACCTCACATCTCCATAGATCAAATGTTACAAGCCCTATCCAAGGCAAAGAACACAGCTTACACGGGACCTGCTAGTATCCCAGGTTGTATTCTGCACCATCTCCAGCAAGAACTGGCTTCGCCATTGAGCACCCTATTCAACCACAGCCTAAGTATAGGCTTCATTTCAGCAGAGTGGATAACTGACATTGTCTTCCCCTTGCACAAAGATGGTGCCACTGTAGACCCTGGAAACTATGACCCCATTAGCTTGACAAGTCTGATTTGTAAAGCCATGGAGCTTATTATTATGGATCTCATAAACAAGTACATTGGCAATCTCCAAGCACTTGACCCACCCAGTTTGGATTCTTTAAGGGCAGATCTTATCTGCTGAACCTGGTTCACTTCTTTGAGACTGTCACCAAGGCCCTGGATGAGGGAAAGTCAGTGCATACAGCTTACCTTGACTTGGCCAAGGCCTTTGACACAATCCCCCACACAGGGATCATAAAAAAGCTAACACAACTTGGCATAAATCCCATTTCATCAGGTGGGTGGCCAACTGGCTCACGGATAGGACCCTCAAAGTCAAAATAGGTACGTCCACCTCTGGTAGCAGGCCTGTCACTAGTAGAGTTCCCCAGGGATCTGTCCTGAGACCCCTACTGTTTGGCATCTACATTTCAGAGGTCCAGGCAAAGACAAAACACCTGTGGCTGACCACATTTGCAGAATATAGTAAATTGGGTGCTGTCATTGACTCCCTAAATGATGTTAACATACTGCAAGAGGGTCTCATGGCAACTAATGACTTTTGCCAAAGTCATGGCCTCAAGCTAAATGCAAAAAATGTATCATCATACCATTTGGCAAAACATGACCCCTACTGATTACCACATCAATGGCAACCCCTTAAGCACATAACCTGTGGTGAGAGACCTAGGCACTCAGGTTGATAACAACCTCACGTTCGACCTTCATGTAGCGGCAGTGGTCAAAAAAAGCCTTTTACTTGGTTCATCTCATAAGTAAAGGGATTGCATCCAGAAAAAAGGAGGTTATTACCTCTCTATATTCCTCCCTCATTAGACCAATAATTGAGTATAACACCCTGTTTGGTATGTACCTCTCCAAACATCTGCACCAACTGGAAAGGCCACTGAAATAACTCACAAAGAGAATCCATGCCCTCAAACAGCTGTCCTATGTAGACAGGCTCAAATCACTATCACTCTACTCAGTATTGTACAGATTGCTCAGGGGTGATATATGTCTCACCAACAAGGCAATCTCAGACCCTGCCCTACTAGAGATGCTCCATATCCGTAAGTCTAACTCCTCGTGTGCTACTTGCTCAGAAGGCCTGAATCTAATATGCGTCATCAAAAAACCTGCTGGAGAGACAGGTTTGTCTCCCAGAGGCTGCCCATTCTCTGAAATAGAGTTCCCACATACATCAAACAGAGCACCTCGCTGACCCTCTTCAAGCACAACCTTGATGCGTGGATGGGAAATCACAACATTTTCCCCGGGGCTCCACCTGTGTTCCTCATTGACAGTGGCAAAAGGTGCTGACTGAGGTTTCTTTTGGGGGAAAAATTATTGGTTAGGCTTGTAAGGGCCCCAGGGCCATTAGCCTAGTAACCTCCTATGATCCTATACCAGACTCTTGTCAGCTTATCTGACAGAATAGTCAAGCTGTTTGTAAGAGCTGAACCATGATTCTGCGTAAAGAAAATGTGGGGGGGGGGGGGGGGCTTCTCTGCAAACTGCACCAGCATTATTTTTTCTACCCATTTAGTAAAAATGGGTGGTCAGAGAAGGTCCCCTCTTTGCAATGATCTCCGTATGCTAATTCACTCTGGGATGGAGACACGTTGACATAGAATGGGCTTTGAAACGCCTGGACGTAGTAAGAGCCTAAAATGGGCTTTGAAACGCCTAGACGTAGTAAGACCCTAAAATGGGCTTTGAAACGCCTAGACGTAGTAAGACCCTAAAATGGGCTTTGAAACGCCTAGACGTAGTAAGACCCTAAAATGGGCTTTGAAACGCCTAGACGTAGTAAGACCCTAAAATGGGCTTTGAAACGCCTAGACGTAGTAAGACCCTAAAATGGGCTTTGACATGCCTAGACGTAGTAAGACCCTAAAATGGGCTTTGAAATGCCTAGACGTAGTAAGACCCTAAAATGGGCTTTGAAACGCCTAGACGTAGTAAGACCCTAAAATGGGCTTTGAAACGCCTAGACGTAGTAAGACCCTAAGTTAGTTTAATGCTGTTGGCAAACCAAATAAGCAATTACTAGACAATGAAAATCTAACTCAAGTACTGAATGCTGTCAAAGAGATAAAAGAGCTGGAGGCAGGATCTTTAGAAATGGGAAGAAGCAAACTAGATAGAATGTTAAATGAAATTTGCGGAAACGATATATGCAGAATAATTTTCAGGAGAAAGAGGCATGAGGTTTAAGGAGAAGCAGAATTGAACAATTTATGTAAGGTTGGAGTGAATGATTAAAATGAAAACATTTGTGCATACTAAATAAATGGCAAATATTACTATGGCTGCTTTTCTTTTCTTTTAATGCGTGCGTACCCATGTTATAGTTTAAAATGAAAGATAATAAAAAATGTTTAGAAATAAATAAAGAAGAAAGCCAAAATAATTGGTGACCAAAGGACAAAATCAGGAACAATTTATAAATATTCTAATTAAATTAAAAAATTAATAGGACAGGTTTTGCATCAACATAGATTTTTTTTTAAACCGTGAAAAGTACGAAACTGTAATGTCTGGTACTACTGACTAACTGTAATCCCCAGTGATTTACCAAAAAATGAAACATTTTGCAATGGATATCACAAAATATGAGAGAAAATCAGGAATGTTCAACAAAATTATAAACATTTGAGAGGTATTCAATTTTTTTCATACATATAAGGCTGTAGGTGGATCCCAGAAAGTGGAAGGTACCTAGCAATTGTAGATGTAAGGTCAGATTTTTAGAGAAATACCATGCTTTGACCTCAGGTAAAAAAGGCAACAATACATTTGCTGTGGCAACCTTTCTAGCTACTGCAACTTATCCATGATTTAAAGACTAATAATTCATTTAACATCATTAGACTTCAAGGCATTAATTAACCTCCCCTCAGTTTGCTATGCACACATTTGGAATGGATTCTTTCTACACATCAAGCAAAGTACATCCTTGAAAACCTTTAAAGCAGACTTGAACAACAGGCTTGAGAATTGCAAATTCATGTGTAGCATTAAAGGTAATGATCTCCTATCCAAAGAAAAGTCATCTCTCATCGCCATTTCAAAGGCAATGTGGCTAAACTTCTCCATAGCTCTTCAGCACTAAGCTTAGTATAAATCGTGTTCATTTAACTAAAGGAGTACTTATGAATAAACTCAAGACAAATCCTTGTTGGGAAGGCTTGCAAAGGTGAACTGGCAAATCAGAAACACTATGCATATGTTTCTAAAATGTAAAAATATACACAGCCAACATTTCATCTTCCACAGTACTGATCTGCTTTGGTTTAATTTCTCCAAGTCTTTTGAGTTCCTAGTACCAGGATAGAAATGGACCCCATTCCTAAGATTGCTTCAGTCTTTGATGTTAGCCAAAAATGCTCTTTGCAGCACCCACAATGTGCCCAGAAATGACTCCTGTAATGCACACAGAGTTACATTTATCAGCAGCATATTTAAATAAGGGTGTAAATTCTTTTTTATGATACCCATTGCTCCTACTACTATTGGAACTGTCTGGGTATCCTCCTTCCACATTGTCCACATTTCTGCTTGCAAATCCTGATATTTTACAACTTTGTGTCTCTCTGTATGTAAGACACTGTAATCACTGAGTGTAGCAATTTCAATGATCAATGCTACTTTTGTCTTCTTTTCATGGACTTCTATATCTGGTTTTATCATGTCTATTTTTTGAACTGTTGGTAATGGGTGATCTCACGTGATATAAACTTCATCAGTCTCATAACTACTTCAGTATTGTAATGTCTGCACAATCCCCAATGCAACAGTCTTGCCACATTATTATGCCTTTCAGTATACAGGCCCTGTACCATTGGTATACCACAACCAGCAAAAAGGTGTGTGACTGTTTCCATTTCTGTTTACATATATTTGTCTGTTTCTCCCACATATTCAGTTTTGCAAACCAATGTGTACATAGTCCACTGCCCTGGGCCACCAATATTAACCTTGCATCTTTTGATTTAAATTCCTCTCCTTAACAGTTCTTGTGTCATATCCTGATTGACATGAGGTTTTTCCAGGAGTTTTCTGTACTTGCTTTATGCATTTTCCACATTTCCTGCCTTCTCATCTGATCCTTCATCTTCTATATTATCTTTTGTTTTTGGCACATTCAGTTGCTGCCTGATTTTGTCTACTTCTGGTTTGATTTCCATTCTAAGTTGTGATAACAGCAGATATGTATGCAGTCATATGATTGCAAATTTATATATGTGATCAGTTTCAAGGAGGACCATACCTCTTGTATCATTTGATAAGCATGAAGTATTTTTCGTATTTTTATTGTCCAATTGACCCAATACCTTTTGGGGCCCATCAGTTACCCCAAAACTGTAAATTAGAACAGGAAGAGCAAATTGGTTTATAGCCTTTACTTTGTCAGAGGTTTTCAGTATTAATTGTATTCCTTACTGAGTTTTCTTCACAGTTGTTCATGTTTTATTGCGAGTCCTTCATCCATTCCCAAATATTTATATACTCTCCCCTGCTTAAGTTCCTTTATATACCATTCCTATCCCACACTGATATTTTGTAGGTGATGCAGCTTTTCTACTTTAACTGCTGCTTTTGCACATTTATCAAGACCAAATGACATTCTTATATCATCTGGAAAATTTTAACCACTTGCAGTTGTGCTTTCAGCTCCTCATCTGATGAACTGTACAGTTTTAAATTATCATTAACGAAGATGAGATGCCTTTACATTTGGCTGTTTACTGAGAACCAAACTGTAGCCATGACCTAATCTGTTAAGTAGATAGCTTAATGGGTTAAGGACAAGACAAAAGAGCAGTGGTGACAGTCACCCTGGAATATCCCCTTTGAATTTTTATCCCTGAGATAATAATTTGTCCTTTATCATATCTTAGCTACAAAGTGGTTTGCTATTGTTTAATGGTCATAGCAATGTAATTGATTAATGTAGGGTATATATTATACATCTGTACACACTCCTTTATCTATGAATGTGAGATGCTGTCAAATGCTTTTTTGTAATCTATCCACACCATACTTAGATTCTTCCCCTTTTTATAGTTCTCCATTATGAATTTATCTAACAGTAAATGATCCTTTGTTCCGGATGACTTTCTTTTCTTACACTTTCGTTCTATTGCCATGATTAAGTTTTTTTCTAAATTACTATAAACTCTGTCTTCATCAATTCCGATATACAGTTTATATGTCGTAGGAAGGCAAGTTATTGGTTTATAGATGTTACGGTAGCTAGCAGGTTCACTCCTAAGGAGGAGTATCATTTTTCCTATTATTAAACAGGATGGTGTCTGTTTGGGATGTACATATAAACAGTTATTATTCAGCTAAATCTTCATGTAAAGATCATAATACTTTCAGCTGGAAGTTGGATACTGCATCTGGGCCTGGGATTTTCTATTTAGGATCTTTTCTTACTTTTGTTTCAGGTTCTCCGGCTGTTACTTCAGCCAATTTCATATGCTGTGCATTTGAACTTCTTACTGTTTCTTTTTTCTATCCATTCAGCATCTGTGTTATGTTCCACAGGGTCTTCACAGATATTTCTCCAAAATATGTCTGTTTCTTCTTTTTTCAGTGGTGTTTCTATTTCTTTTGGTTTAATTCCCAATTCTATATAAAACTTTTTTGGTCATTAATGAATTGCTTATTTTATACCATTCCTTTATATTTATGTACATATCTTCTAAGTTATTTTGGTGATTTATTCCCTCTTCTATACTCTACTAACAGTGACACCACTTGTCTTAGTTGCTTTATAGTTTTCTCTATTCGGTACATGATGGCTTTTGACTTCTCTTCCTTTCTTTTATTAATGTGCATTTTTTCCGGTAAGACTTTTATCTGCACAGTAATATAGCCTATTTACTTCTGTTATATCAAATATATTTCTGTGAATAGTTTTGATTACTGTGCTCATCTATTATGAATCCGCGGTGGTGGTGGTGCTGCGGTAGCGTTGTCGCCTCACAGTCAGACGCTGTCCGGTTCGATTCTCAGCTAGAGCGTCTTCTGCATGGAGACATGCGTGAATGGGCGTACCTTCGTTGAAGGTTGTGTGTCAGGGCTGGTAACTCGGCACGTAAAAACCAAATACCAATCATTAGCAGACCAAAGTACTGCTGTGGCGACCCCTAACCGGGAAAAGCTAAAAGACACAACAACTGTTCTCATCTATTTTATCAGACTTCTAACATTTTGGGTCTTACTGACACGTTCTGTAATCTGTTTCTTTCATCGATTCTAATGTGTCTATCCATCTCTATTAAATCAAGCAACTTTTCCCTTAGATCTTTTTCTTCTAAACTGAGGCACATTCTTTGTTCTTATTCCTATGGGCATTCTACATCAAGATCCAGAATATCTTCCTGTGACAAATTGTCTTCTGCTACATCCTGCATCACCCATTGTTCTTTCATATGGGAACTCCCTGGCCTGTCACTCCACAACATAGACTGTGTCAGAGTTGCAAATCTTCTATTTTTTTTACTTCTACTTTACTAATCTTCTGTTCTACATACCCCCTTTGTGATCTTATTTTTTGTATTGTAAATTTTTCCAAATCTCCAAATCTATGTGCCTTTCCCAAGTCCATGCACCTGCTCCACACACATTTTGACCCACACTAATACACCTCCCACCTGCATGTCTCTTCTGAACATTGTTGAACTTAACCTGCACAGCAACTTCAAGTCAAAATATGACCACCATCTTTTAGTGATGCTAAATTTTTCCTCTATCTGAAGCAATTTACTGTGCTAAGTGATTCTCCAAATTTGTTGACAAAGTAAATCTGGAGCTGCAGACATTTCTGGGGACAGCATATATCAAATTAACATTTGCCACTCCCATGGATTGCCTTAGTCACATGCACCATGGCCACTTGACTGCCCTCTATGCTGATGCTACCACTAGTGGAAATCTTAGTGGTGGGGTGGTCTATGAATCAGAAAGCGGCACTATGAGTGGGAAGCTGCTGGTGTTAAGACTTCTTAATTGCAGCAATCCTTTCCAAATTCTAGTGCTTAAATGAAAATCATTCCTCAATTGTCTGCTGTCCTCTCTGTCACTTTTTTGAGGCAGTGGTTCTCACTTTTATTATGTCACTCAGATGGAGACATCCATCTCATTGGTTACACTAATGCCAGATGGCTTTTTTCTCCTTTCCTGGTTGTCTTCTTCTTGATGTCTGACTGTTTTTATTCCAGTGGAGTATTTTTTATTTTTATTTTTTTTTTGCAGATGTATCAAATCTGTTTTTAAAGTGCTGATCTCAAAGAAACTGCAGCATTACTGTCTTGCTTTTAAATATCCTCCTCATAATGCAGAGGATAGTTATATCATGAATGACCAAAACTATATTGGAAGGGAGAGCAACAACAGAAGATGCTACAAATAGATTTTTGCTCTCTTTACCTAGAGGTATTTTGCGGCATGGTGCTTTGTTTTCACAAGAAGATTGCATGTATTTTGATCCATAGTTGTTTTATGAGAGCAACATTTGATCCACTAGACTCTCTAGATAGATTTGCCTTTCCTCTGCCTGGTTTAATTCAGACACTGAAGATAATAAGTGACACAGTTTGTATATGGTGTTCATACAATCTTTTATTTCATTGCAATCAGTAGTTATAAAGCAAACAGAAAGAAGTATGCAGTGTCATATTTCAGCAAGCATAAAACCCTGGATGTAAATGCCAATGTAAGCCTGAATGCGTTAAGTGCACCACAGACTTGTGGCTGGATTGTACAGTTTCAGAAGAAAAAAAATTAATAATTATAACTAATAATTGTACTTCATGATAATATAGTACCAAAATGAGCACATTTAATTGGCATTTTGAATTCCTGGTCATTACAAGGATATGAAAATAAATATGGGATTTTTACAAGAGGGATGGCAAGTCCTCCTGCAGCCCTCATTACTTAAATATTACCATTCATAGGCTGCATAGCTTTAGGGAAGAAGGAAAACACATCTTCCCTGAGATTATTCACCTTCCCCAGGATTGTTTCACTTATGAATAGTAATAAAAATATGACTGTGAAGGGAGGGCTTGCTCCTCCCACAAAAGAAAAATATATATACATCCAGCTATATAAAAACAAAGATGGCATTTAAATTGTATAATCTGGAATGATTCCATTTTGTTAGGAGTCTGGGATTAATTGATGTTTTGAAAAATATCTGTTAAGTTCCACAGCAGTTTAGTATTTGCAGATAAATGGTCTGGAATATGAGCAGAAGAGATCATTCCAATAGCCTGGTCCTGAAATAAAAGATTAAAAAAAATGAATTACTACTTCAAATGAAGCAAATTATATGATGTCTTACCAGTTATTTTTATTTTAAGTACTGATTAGCATAACACACTGAGATGCATATTATTTTTCAAGTATAATTATAAAAATAAAAAAGAACATACACTATGCATATAGAACCATTCAGAATGGAAATTAAAATATATTCCTCTGTAACAAACTAGTAAGTGCATGCTGAAGTTCACGCAGAATCCTTCTAGGAGCTCCTGACTTATTTCCTATGGAGACATTTGCCATGTAATATGTACCATGTATATCATAGCCGTACATTTTTCTCCATCATATGAACCACCTCTGTCCATTACATCATATTTGTATGATACTGGAAGTTATTTATTAACTCATTCATTCCACCCTTTATTTAACAGCCTACCTCATACCTCTCAACCTCTTAGAGCAAGAAATCTGGACAAACCCATCAATAACAGGGGGCCAAAGTCCAAAAATAGAGACACTTTAGATAGATAGAATAGCAGGTTTTGCATTAGGATGAATTTACTGAATGACATGGAGTCTAAAACTCAAATGTTTATCATTATTTTATGACTTTAACCCTCAATGATTTGCCAGGACTTTTAATTTTAGTTATCTCCTTGAGCAACTATAATTTGGATTTTCTATTTTTTATCCCCCCCCCCCCCCCATTTTTAATCCTGTTTAGTCAGTCTTTCTGTTCATTCTCACTTCCTGTTTCACCAACTCTTGTTCAACTAACACTTCCTTCTAATTAATTACCAGACTTAACTTAATACCTACTATCATATCTGATAGTCTGTCTTCTCTGGTTTCTTCCCTTTTATACATATCTAAATACCCTTATAAGTTATAATTTCTTCTGTTGACCAACATTTTCTTATTGCTGAATGAATGTAAAAAGTATTTTCTTCTGCAGATATTTTGTATATAATACATTGTAACATCACATGTTCTGCATTACACTCTGATGAGCATAGATGCAACTGCAATGTTATTTACTCCAATTATGTTTATTATAACATAATTATTCAAAGTATGTGCTTCCAGTTGTATTCTAGTTTTTGCACTTTTTCCCTCCGACTTCCGGTGAAATGGAAACACTTGTGCTTTTGTCTCAGTCAGCCTAGTCCAGTTAACTAGCAAACAAAGTAAGTAAGCAAACATAAGCTGAAAGATTCAGTGAACTACATGGCAGCATTTCGAAGCCAGACAGACTGGCTATACATAAAGCCTGAAGCTCTGGATGATAAGTATTTTTTATTTTATTTATTTATTCTACATTTGTTTACCGGGATAGTCTGGATACATGTCCATATTCAGTGGAGGCCTGGGGAGAAAAGTTCCAAGAAGACATTCAACAAACTGTTACATTTTTACAGTTTAAAACACATAATAAAACACAAATAAAAGGATGTTTACACAGATGTAAACAAACAAAAACAGATACCCAAACAAATTATTACATTTTTACTCAGATGGAAAATTCTAGACAGTGTTTTTAAGAATGATAGGGTACTAAATGCCTAGTAGGCTAATCTGGTAGTAGATCCAAGGAGATCATAGGATTTGTAAGTTAATAAACAATAAAGTGTAGGCAGAAGTCCTCCATGTGCACACGAGTGATGGTTAGAGTCAGTCTGGATTAGGACAAGGACATGTACAGAATGAAAATGAGCACCTGTCCCCAGAATGGTAGAGAAATAATAATCCGCCCTTAATATGTTCCAATGTCTCTGGACAATATTAAGTAAAGTCTCCGTATTCCTGCCATAAGTTGTCACAAGGCAGATGACAGATTGTTGGTTGGTCCCTTGTTCTTTATGTTGTAAAATATCATGCCAGTTTAGTAAGGAGACTGTATTGCTAGCACTCAAGACGTGACCCATTGGATATCCTCTGTCCCTAAATCTGGTTATCCTCTGTCGCTAAATCTGGCGAAAAGATCATCCCTATAGTGAACATAACTATCAGGCTTGGAATAAATACATTTCATTCTAATAAATTGGGACTTGGGTATGTTTTTGCAGATGTGAGGTGGATGAAAGCTGGAGGCATGGAGAAGGGAATTGTATCGGGGGAATTTCCTATATACCTGTGTTTCTAAGGTATGATCGACATTCCTAGTAATCAATACATCCAAAAAAATGATCCTATAAGAATGATAACTAGCAGTAAATTGAATACCCCACTTGTTTTCATTAAGGTAACTTATGAATTCCGTAGGAGGAGAAACATTGGGTCCCACCTGAGCCATTATAAGCACATCAACCAGTATTCGGGGGCCTCTGGATAACAGACTATAGTTGGTGACTTATTAACAGGTTGTGCCGCTTGTGGTCACTGTACCCACTGTAAGGCTATTAATAAAACCAGGGATTTTTCCAGTAGCAATACAGGTAACGTTTTTCAAATTCCCTTTTTTGCGAATTGTGGGACAGATTGGCTTATTTATTTAGAAACCTGCAGTTGTCACGCCTTCTATGTTGGACAGATGTCCAGACCCCGTAGGATCCGGATTTCAGAACATTTTGGTGGGATCAGAAATAAAAAACCTAGTAATGCATTGTACAAGCATACTACTAAACATCCCAATGCTGCATTTAGATTCACAATAATTGATAAAATCATGGGAAACAGGGCTAATAAAGCTGGATGGCACTGCCTTTTGGATTCAAGGGAAAAGAAATGGATAATTAAATTAGGTGCATTGTTTGCACCTGGATTGAATGAACGTTTGTAAGGAACCAATCACGGATTAGCATTAATTTAAGTGTTTGCTATTTAAGACACTACATTTTTTATTTTATTTTAACACTGAAGAAGGCTAACATGTAATGGAGCCTGTTTGTTGTTCTTTATTAAAACCCAATAAAGGAGTACGGCTTGCCATTATCTGTTGGCTGAGTTTTGATTATTTGGATTTTGGTTTGAGCCGTGCAGTTGCCGTACGTACAGGAAGCTACTTTGGTTTGAACTCTATAGTCAGGCACACTGATGTCCTACTCACCAGGCTGAACAAGGAGAAAATTACAGTCAGCTGCCTGTCTGGTGCCAGGATCTGTCACATAATGCATGCACTCAAGTCACTCCACAACAAGTATAAATATGACTCTGTCATTGTCCATATTGGAGAGAAGGACTTGAGACATACCTCCGTGGACTACATGAAAAAAGACATGGAAGAGCTCTCGGATCATGTGGCCCAGGCAGGTATGACCTTAGCCCTGAGTAGCATCCCGCTTTCTCCCAGAATGATACCACAGTATAAGGACAAAATGATTGACTTCAACAATTGGGTAAGCTTCTGGTGCCATTCAAAGGGGATCCAGTATCTGTCTGCCTGGGACGACATGATTGACAGACCATGATGCTTTTCCAGAGATGGTCTGCACCTGTCGCCCCTGGGATTCAGGTTACTGGCTAAGGCTCTTGCCACCCCTATAGTGCCTTTTTTAGGCAAAGTTCAAAGGACAAAACCACCACCATAACAGGTACAAGCATGCAAAATCTGAAAGTAATGCTACTCAATGCTAGAAGTCTAAACCTCAAAATGCACTCTCTCGAGGCACTCCTAAAAATGGAGAACATCAATATCTGTGCAGTAACTGAGACCTGGTTCAAGGCTCCAGAGAGCACCCCTGCAATACCAGGCTACAACTCTTACTACACTTTTCGGCCCCCAAACCAGGACCAAAACACTAAAGGTGGAGGAGTGTCCATATTCACCAAGGATATTCACAACACCAGGCTAGTTGCCCAACGCAATGCGTCTGAAATTCTCCAGATGCAACTAACACTAGGTAAGACTACAATACAAATTGTAGCTTGATACAGATCCCCCACCATGCCCCAAGATACTCACTACACGTTTCTAAACATACTGGAAAATATTAAGCTACAACCAAACACCCTAATACTGAGTGATTTCAACTACCCTGCCATTAACTGGGAAAACTACTTGTGTTCAACACCTTTGCTCAATGGTTCTTGGAATTCATAAATTCCAACGCCCTGGATCATCTAATCCTTAGTCCCACCAGGGACTCCAGTATCCTAAACCTGGTCATTACCAACATGGGAAATTGATGCTCCACATCTATGGTCACCATCTCGTTGGTCAGGTCTGACTATAAGCTAATCACTCTTGACATCCTCATACCACCCCAACTCCCAGTAAGGAAACCTCCGTAAAAAACTTCGCCAAAGCCAACTTCTTGCTACTCAAGTCAGAAGTGACAAACTTCATGACACCCATGCAAACGGGAACTGAAAGTTCGACTGCTGAATCCTACACTAAGGTACTGTGCAAGCACATCCACTCATGCGTGAATTGTGCCATCCCCAATAAAACCAAGATGCTCTCCTCCAAAAACAGGAAGCCAATCTGGTGGTCCCTTAAACAAACTTTACAACAAAAGGAAGAAACTGTTGCAGAAAAGAGGAAAATCCCAGGATGCAAAAAACTCCCTTACCAGCCTCAGTAAGAAGCTGAGATCCCTCATAAAATCCTCCAAAGCTAGTTATGAAAATAAAATTGCCAAAGATTCCAAAGACAACCACAAGGCATTCTATAGCTATGTCAGGAATCTAAATGACAATGCTCAGATCTGCTCTGAGCTACAACAGAATGGCATTAAATATACTGATCCCAAGGATATTGCCAATATCCTGGCAGATCAATTCAGTGCAAACCTTACCCCCTAAAGGGCCCATCTCAATACCGAAAGATTGCCGAATTCTGGTAATGGCCACACAGGTAAAAAGCGCACTCTCCAAAGCTAAGAATACAGCATCCATGGGACCAGATGACATCCTGGGCTGTGTACTACATGAACTACAAAATGAACTGGCACATCACCTAAGTGTCATGTTTAATCATAGCCTCACCTCAGGCTTCGTGCACACTGAGTGGTGCACAGCTACAGTTATCCCAAAACTTAAGGGGGGATCCACCTTGGATCCCGGGAACTACCGCCCCATCAGTCTGACAAGCCTGATCTGCAAGGCCATGGAACGTATTATCATGGAACTTATAAACAAAGACATTGGCAACCTTCAAACACTGGACCCCATGCAGTTTGGGTTCGTGAAGGGCCAATCTTGTCTCCTGAACCTGATTGACTTCTTCAAATCAGTCTCCAGAGCTGTGGACAAGGGTAAGGTGGTCCACAGAGCCTATCTGGACCTGACCAAGGCCTTCAACACCATCCCCCACTCTAAAATCATAGATAAACGTACTAAGCTGGGCATTAATCCCTATGTCACTCGATGGGTTGCCAACTGGCATCCTGACAGAACCCACACTTTAAAAGTAGCCGACTTCAAATCCAGCTCCAGACAAGTGACAAGTGGAGTACCACAGGGTTCAGTCCTGGGACTCCTCTTATTTGGCATCTACTTCTCTGAAGTACAGGCCAACACTAAGGGACTCTGGCTAACAAAGTTCGCAGATAACTACAAACTGGGAGCCATTATTGAATACCAAATGATGTGGCCATTCTACAAAAGGGCCTTACAGAAACAGATGCTTGGTGCCAGAGCCATGGGCTCAAGCTCAATGCCAAGAAATGTATAGTTATCCCCTTTGGGAAAAAAACATATACACATGAATTACCACACAGGTGGCTGTACACCAAACACCAAAAGTGTGATAAGAGACTTAGGGACACAGGTGGGCCGTGGTCTCACCTTCGATAACCACACTGCCACAACAGTCAGGAAATCCTTCTATGTAGCACACCTCATCACTAAGGACTTTTCATCCAGAAAAAAGGAGGTAATTGTCCCACTGTACTTATCCCTCATTAGACCCATTATAGAATACAATGCCCATTTGGTATGTACCTCTCAAGACATCTGAAGCAACTGGAAAGGCCACAGAAATACCTCACTAAAAGAATCACAGGCCTAAAGCAGATGCCCTCTGCTGACCGTTTAAAAAGCTCCACCTATACTCTGTCACATATCGTGTACTCAGAGGCGATCTCTGCTTAACATACAAGGACATGTCAAACCCAGAGCTGTTGGACATGCTACACTTAAAGAAATCCCAATTCCTCAGAGACACATGCTCCAGGGATCTAAACCTTGTCATCACAATAAACAAAGCATGCTGTAGGGATAGGTTCCTGACCCAGAGATTCCCTAGACTCTGGAATAGACTGCCCATACATGTCAAGCAAAGCGCCTCTTTGGCCCCCTTCAAAAGGAGCCTTGATGATTGGATGGGAGATAGGAAATTTACCCCGGGGATCATGTCAGTTGCCCTGCTAGACAGGGGTCCAGGGAAGTAACTACTGTGGGAAGAAATAGTCAAGGAATTGTTATGGCTATGCTTGTATAGGCCCTTGGGCTGATAGCCTAGTACCAACCTATGAACCTATGATACTTGCATAGCAATTTGTAAAGCTTGAGAGACATTCAGTGTTTATTCTGTGAACTATAAAAACAGGTATAACTTTCAGATTTCTGTGAATATTTTGGTGTTAAAGGAGAACACTGGACCTTGGAAATGATTTTGCATAACTATCACGGTCAGTTACTGTAGCTTTACAATCACCTTTTTTTGCAGTCTGAGGCAGTTATGTGGAAACCGTCAATGTGCATTGGATTTGACTGGAGCTGTGCCAATTATGTGCTTTTTTTTTTTTTTAAGATAATTCCATTTATATGGTGAGGTGGTAGCCACACAACCACCGCATTCAAAAAAAGTGAGCATGAGGGATTAAGAAATGTGGCAGGCCCCCCTTACAAATGACAGTTGCAATCTATTATGCATTTATATCTTTGTTCTTAATCCATCTGATTTGTCTGTCTAGTTGTCTGTCTTTGTGATCTATTGAATTGTCAGTCCAAGTGAAATAATGTTGTTTATTGTGCATGAAAAAAATGCTGCCATTATTGAACAAGAAACAACTTTATATAATTGCCTAACCATGTCACTTGCTATTCTGGACCTGAACTTAAGCAACGTTAAATTATCTCCACAATCGCCAGTATTTAATTAAGCAGCTATTTCCTGCTATCACAGAAAAGCCAAAGGCTTGTGAAAAAAAGTGCAGCTCATGCTATGTGTAGTTTGTACAGTTTCTAAAATATAGAAAGTTTTTCTGAAATTTTTCAGAAAAAATATGCCGGCTGTGTCCACATTACAATATACTGCAGTACTGATGTAAAGACTGTAATTTCACTTCTGTTGTAAAGAAGTTTTATTAAGCACACTACAGTGTGCACCTTTTTAGTAGCATTTACTGCTCACAAGATATTTATTTTTTTGGTGTATGTTCTATAACTTAATTTTTCAGAAAATATTCAGGGAACTAACAATGTATGCAGGCTGCTGGAGGTACAACATTCCACAGTCAGCAGGTATGAATGAGGCAGAAGAATCAGCAAATATGAAAAAATATATTGTGACAGACAGGCAAGGGCACTTTTTTTTCTTTTTTTCTCAACAACAAGTGACTGGGTGAGAATGCAAATGCCAGTAAATTCAAATGGTCTGACAAGAGAAAATAGGAGTTCTTAACACCTAGTATTATTTTGGAATCTTACTATGCGGATGACATAAATTTAGGAAGATATTCTAGAAATAGAAAATATCACTACATGATACCAAACCACTCAAGTAAGATACCTACATATTCTGCAGATGATGAGTAACGTTGCGACTTAAAGCAGATTGTTAATTTACTGCCTGTTATAGAGATCATATGACATTCAACCTTTAAAATATAATTTTAAGCTTACAGACACATACTACGTCAGCAAAGCCTTGTCTATGGGTCCAACTCGTGTCTAAGCCTCTTCTGATGAAGTAGAGTCCGCAGTGACCTGAAGTACATATGTTAGAACATCCTCCTTTCACCTGAGTGGACTTCATTAACCATATCCCTGGGTTTCCTCGTGTAACCTATGCAGTCATCCATGCTGCCATTCTTGGTCACAATACGTCTTCTTTTTTATTGCTACTGCATTGTGTGATACCGTATCAGCTACTTTATAAAGAATAAGGAGGCCATTTCAGTAACCCCTTTCTGTCATAATTCTTGATTATCTAGCCATGCAACCCTACTAAACATCTTGGCTCAGCTTATGATTTATTCCATCATTAACGTGACTGATAAATCCATTCATGGTCTGCATCCATTGAACACTCTTACTTTCATAGAATCAGAGGATCATAGGAGGTTACTAGGCTAATGGCTCCAGGGCCCTTACAAACCTAGCCAAGTTCAACCTGTGTTCCCAAGAGTGTCTAGTTCAAGCAGACACTGAAATCAGCACCTATTGCCCCTGTCCAAGAGGGATACAGGTGGAACCCCAAGAGTGAATTTCTGGTTAAGCATCCAATCATCCAAATTGTACTTAAATAGGGCCAATGAAGGGCTTTGATTAACATGAATAGGAAGCTTGTTCCAAAAATGCAGCAACCTCTGTGAGACAAATCTGTCTCTCCAGCAAGTTCTGTTGATGTCACATACAAGTTTAAAGTCCTTTGAGCGAGTGACCCATGTGCCATTTGACTTGAGAATGTGCAGCATTTCTATTAGAGGTGGGTCAGAGATTGCTCTATATGCAAGGCACAGGTTACCTCTGTATGACACAGAGTAAAGTGACAATGATTTTAGTCTGTTCCCATACGACAGATCTTGAGGACCCTGAATTTTCTGTTAGGAACCTTTGTTGTCTCTCCAGTTGCTGCAGGTGTTTGGAAAGGAACATACCAAAGGGAGTGTTGTACTCTATTTTTGGCCAGATGAGAGAAGAGTACACAGAAGTTATAATCTCTTCTTTTCTGGAGACCATGCCCTTACTTATGAGATGAGAAATATAAAATGCCATTCTTACCACTGTGGAGACATGGTGATTGAAGTAAAGGTTGCTATCAACCTGTATGCCCAGATCTCTCACCACTGACTGTGTCCTTAGGGTATTGCTATTGATGTGGTAGTTTGCAGGAGCATCACCCTAGCTGAAGTAGATAATGCATTATTTTGCATTAAATTAAGACTATGACTTTGGCAACAGTCATTAATCTACATAAGACCTTCTTGCAGGATGTTGACATTGCTAGGAGTTTCAATGATTGCTCCCAGTTTGCAGTCATCAGCAAACTTTTTCAGCCAAGGTCTTGTAGTTTTAGCCTGTACTTCGGAGAAGTAGATTCTGAACAGTATTTTATTTTATTTTACATTTGTTAACCGGGAGAGTCCAACTGGATACATGTCTATTTTCAGCGGAAGCCTGGGGAAAAAATCTCCACATGTACAAAAAGATGACAATCAATATTCATGGTTACATTGAAAAAAAAATGTAAAGTCTTAACATTTCAAAAGGAGGTTTCATTATATTCATGGTTACATTGAAGTTTAAGATCGTTGTAGGTTTATAGTATTAAATATGTACAGCAATCACTGCAAAGCATTTGAGTGTATAGAATGGCATGATACCTAGACTGATGTCATGAGTGACTACCAGGAGAAGAAAGGTGGTTAGTGAGAAAAAGGTGGTTAGTTAAGAGGAGAGTTCTTGGAAATTAGATGCAGAAGGGTTTAAGACATTTTTGTAGAAAGGCTAGGATAATAGGATACAAAAGAGGAGGTAAAGACAAGGGATTTAAATGGTTAGTATAGGGAGTTAGAAACATAGTAATATAAAGTTGAGCATAGGAAGTTAGGTTAGATTTAGTGAATGTTGTTCTAAATGTTATTAAGAAGTAAATATAATTAGGGTGGGTTTAGGTTTAGAAGGGTTATTCTTAATTGCATCATTTACCTTCAAGAGTTACATGTATGTCGAGTTAGCCTGGGTCTAGACATGGACATAGCCAATGCTTATTTAGGTGACTCTTTAGGGATGTTTTGAATTGGGGTAAGAAGGCTATAGTGGTAAGATCTGAGGGGAGTGCATTCCATTTCTTTCCAGCTGAGTTGGAGAGTAGTGACCCTCCAGCTGAGTTGTTGGCTTTGGCAGATTGAATTTGCATCTTGTTAGATGAGCAGAGGGATGGTAGGTTGCAGTAGTGGGTGATAATATTTGCCAGAATGGGTGCACTGTTAGCTTGGTAGAGGATTTTATGAATAACTATGAGTTGGTTGTACTGGAGTTGATTGGGTAGCTCTAGCCAGTCTAATGTTTGAAGATTTTGACAGTGATGGGTTCTATAGGCTGTGGCTGTGGCAAATCTAGCTATATTGTTGCAGCAGCTAGCTAATTTGTTTAGGTTAGCTTTCCGTAGGTTTAGGAAAATGGGTGAGGCATAGAGAAGGGTTGAGAGAAGGTGCATTCTAGCTATGGCTGTTCAGGCCGGTGGGGTTAGGAATGGTTTATTCCAATATAAGGAGCCTAGTTTTTTGTTAACTGTTTTGATGGTTTTGTTGATATGAGTGTCAAATGTAAGGTTATTATCTATTATTACACCAAGAAGTTTTGTAGATGGTTCTGGAGAGATTATGGTGCCTTTATTAGATGAGATTGTAATATTTGGTGATGAGATTTTTCAGGTAGGGGAGAGTAGAAGAAGTTTGGTTTTGTTGGGATTCAATAGGAGACGGCGGTTATTGAACCAGACCTCTACTTTGTTGAATGTGCTCTGGGATAGGAATTGTAGGTCTGATGGGGTGGTGGCAGAACAGATTAGGGTACAGTCATCTGCATACGGAATACAGGTTGCTTCTGGGATGATTTTGTGTAAGTCTTTGATGAATATTGAGAAAAGGAGGGGGGCCTAATATGGACCCTTGGGGGATACCAAGGGTGATTGGTAGTAGGGGGGATAGATTGCCTTTCCATAATACTGCTTGTTGTCTGCCCTGCAAGTAAGATTGGAACCAGCTGATTACTAGGTTGTTTAGGTTAAATGATTTGAGTGTGTCAATGAGTAGGGGTGATTCACCATATAAAATGCTTTGGATAAGTCAAGAAAGAGGGCAGAGGAGAGTATGTTGTGATTACAGTTCTGATTTATTGTGTGAGAGAAGGGGAGAAGTGTTGTTGTGGTACTATGGGCAGGTCTGAATCCGTGCTGGTATGAGGCTAGGAGATTGTTCTGGATAAGGTGAGTTAGAATTTGTTTATGTATACATTTTTTCCATTATTTTGGCTAAGGGAGATAGAATGGCTATAGGTCTATAGTTTGAGAGTTCTGTGGAGTTGCCCCCTTTGTGAAGTGGAATAATGTGGGGGGTTTTCCAGATGGAGGGGACATAGGATTCGTGGAGAATACGATTGATTAAGATGGAGATAGGGTATGCTATTTTGTTTGTGGCCTTTTGTAGAAATCCAGCAGGGAGTTAGTCTACTGCTAGGGTGGTGGGTTTGAGTTTCTGAAGTAGGAATTTAATATAGTCTGTGGGGATTGGATCATATTTGAATGGGGGTACATTATCAAGTGGTCTGAGGTGGGGTTTGCGGAGTTGGGAGGTAGGTTATTAGCTAGGGAGTGAACTGTTTCTGTAAAGAAAGTATTGAAGGCATCTGCTATACTTTTAGGGGGTAGATGTAATGTAGATGATGGGGTGGAGGTAGTGGATTTATCTGGATGGAGCCTGACCAGAATTTTTGTGGCTGATTTTGGTGCTTTTTCTGTAAGCTGAAATACTAGGTTTGTTTATCTAGCTTAGTGGATTTTCTAGCTTTGTTTCTCAATTGTTTGTATCTAATATGATCTTGACTGGATTTGGTGTATCTCAAGGAGGTCCATGCTGTGTCCCTAGCAGTTAGCTTTTGTTTAGTACTTTTGGTTAGCCATGGAGCTATTTTGCTTTTGGTTCTGATATTTCTTTTGGGAGCCTGCCTGTCTAAGATGGCTAGGAACTTAGTATTAAAGTGTGAGACTGCTTCGCCTAGGGGAAGTAGCTTTAGGTTGGAACAATTGCATGATTTAAGATCAGTCTGGAAATTGGTGAGGTTAAAGTTTTTTGTTTCTGATGATTTTAAGGGTGATTTGCTGAGGCGTGTCATTTCTCTTTCTTATTATATATGTTAGGAAGTGGTCACTCATGTTCTCAGGTAGGGTGCCTGATATATATAACTGAGGTTTGTTGTTTTTAAGTATCCAATCTAGGGTGCTTTCTTTATTGTTGGGCTTATTAATTCTGGTGGGGGAATTTAAAATTTGGGAGAAGCCATTTAAGTTAATGTGGGTGGTTGGGGAGTTTGATGAACAGGTTTTCCAATCGATATTGAAGTCTCCTAGAATAACAGTTTCTTGGGGGTGTGTAGCAGATAGCCATTGGAGAGTACTTTCTAAGATCACTATATTGTAACCTCGGGGAATGTAGATACATGCTATGTTGATAGCTTTGTGTTTTTTAAGCTGGGCTTTTATTAAGAGTGTTTCTGAGGTGCTAGTTGTTAGGCTTTGTGAAATGTTGATGGTGGACACATGTAGAGTTGATTTGTAGATGATGGCTACTTCACCACCTTTTCTACCTTGCCGGTCAAGTCTTAAAATATTATAGCTGGGGGGTTTTATCTCATTGTCAGGGATGGTGGGTTTGAGCCAGGTTTCAGTAAGGCATAATATGTCAGGGGAATGCATGTCCATAAGGGCATGTATATAGTGAATTATATTATTCATGCCTCTGTATTTGTAGAGCTAGTGGATGCTGGTAGGGCTGGGCCTGGGTTTGGGTGGATATCCCCATCTGCTATGAGGGTTGGTTTAGACTTCCTTACTAGTTTCTGTTTTTTTAGTTGGAGCAGGGCATAGTATTTAGTCCTAGGTTTTATGTAGGTGGCTCTAAGGGAATGAAGAGGTGTTGGGGTAGTACAGTTGGAGTACAGGTAGTGTTGAAAGGGTGTGGGATAATGGGGGTGGAAGCTAGCAGTGGTACTGGATGTGGGATATTGAGGGATAGGTAGGTAGTAGTATTCATAGGAGGTGAGGAGATAAAAAATGACAAGTGGTGGTATGATAAACCAGATTGGTCTAGGTTTTGGATATATGATGGGAGTTAGTAGAGCCTTTGTGGGGTACATGCTGTAGGTATTTGGGAGTGTGGGTGGGAGGATGCAAGAGAGTGAGGTATGGTGGAGTGGTGGGTGGGGAGCGTGGGGTTGGGTGCAAAGTTAGAGTGTGTTTGGTTGGTTGGTTGGGATGTGTGGTGGTGGGAGTAAGGAGGGGGTGGGGTTTGGTAAGTATAAATGTAGGGGTACTGTGGGAGGGTGGAAATTGGGGGCAAAGTAGGGGAGCGGAGTGAGCCCACAGGGCGATCGGAGTGGGTAGAGCCAAGGAAGGTGAGTTTCAGGACAGGTTGGGATGGGAACAATCAGCTGTGTAGATGGTTGGACTAGTAGGCCACCATGCATAGAGGGAGAATATAGACTAAGAGGACTGGAGGTGGGGAAGCAGATAAGATAGTGGGGGAGAGGGGTAGTAGATAAAGAGTACAGTACAATGGATGGACAATTAGGAGCTGAAAATAGGTGGATTCAGCCCACCATCTAGTGGCCAAACCTTGTAACTACAGCAAGGTTCTTTACAGAGCCCAAGGCTGGGGAGCCTATGAGGTCTATAGGTTTAGCACAACTCAAGAGTATACAGACATACTGTAGAATAGTTTCCCTTGAAGCAGTAATAGATATTCCTTCAGGGATAGGTTGTTCAAGACCTTGGCAGAATAAAGTTGGTTTCTTCACCACTTCCAGCAGGAGTTAATGTAGTGTGAATGTAGGGCAGGGCAGCTAGAGAGAATGTTAAGAGGAGAGGCAATGAGGAATAGGACAGTAATAGATACCAGTTCCCAATAGGGGTCCCAGAACTGATCCCTGTGGAATACCACTGGTTACGGGTCTGCTGGAGGACGTGGAGTCCCGTATTTTGACCATATCAGTTTAATCAGTGAGCCAGTTTGCAACCCACCTGACAATATATGGGTTGATACCCAGCAGGGTGAGTTTCTCAATGATGCCTGAGTGGGGGACTGTGTCAAAGGCCTTGTCTATGTCTGGGTAGGCTGTATGCACAGATTTGTCCTCGTCTAGGGCTTTGGTAACTGTCTTAAAGAAGTCCACCAAGTTTAACAGGCATGATCTCCTCTTGACAAAGCCAAACTTGGTGGAACTGAGCATTTGAAGATTTCCTATATCTTTGTTAATAAAGTCCATGATGATTCATTCCATGGCCTTGCAGTTATGTCTGGTCAGACTAATGGGTCTATAGTTCGCGGGGTCTGTGGATGTTCCCCTTTGTGCAAAGGGATGACAGTAGCTGTTTTCCATTCCACTGGGATGAAGCCAGTGCTTAGGCTGTGATTGAAAAGTGTGCTCAATGGTGATGCTAATTCCTATTTTAACCCATGCAGAACACAGCCCAGGATGTTGTCTGGTCCCATAGAGGCTGTAGTTTTAGCCTTGGAGAGGACATAAGACTGCTCCTCAAAGATATTAGGCAAGGGACAGGTATTAGGGATGCTTTGGGTATATGTGGTGGGAACAGGAAAGTGAAGTTTTCACTGAACCTGTCAGCCAGCAGGCTTGCTTTATCTATAGGTTCTATATATGTAGTACCATATATATATATATATATATATATATATATATATATATATATATATATATATATATATATATCAAAACTGGGCCTTACCTTTGAGGTTATGGATGTAGCTAAAGAATGCCTTGTGGTTTTCATTAGTTAGGGAAGCCAATTTGGATTCATAGTTAGCTTCGGAGGACTTCACTAGGGGTCTTATTGGCTTGTTTAAGTTGATGAGGGAGTGTTTCCAGTTTTGAGACTATTCCTTCTTACTCTGACAGCAATTTCTTTCTCCTGTTGTATAACCTATTAATGGCAGTTGTCCCTCCACCAGGCAAGTTTGTTTTTCCTTGAAGATCTTGCTTTTATTCTATCAGGTACAGCAGACTCAATACAATTGTACAGGTGCTTGTATAAAGCATTGGTGTGTAACTCGGTACAGATGTCTATTCCATCGGGGGGGGGGGGGCATGAAGCTATTTATGCTGTCACGTAAGAGGTTGCAACTGGCCTTGGAGAAGTATTTTTAGTTTAGTTGTTGCTAACGGGGGGGGGGGGGTCTTCTGTTATAGTTATTTCTTGTGAGACTGATTTGTGGTCAGATCTCACTAGGGATGCCCATACACTGGGGTTGGTGCAGCAGTCTCCCATGTTGGTGAGCAGCAGGTCCAGGATGTTTGAGCCCCATGTGGGTGTGTCAATCATCTGGTCCAGGGCAATGGAGTTCAGAAACCTTTGGGCAAGTGAGTTAGAACATGTATAATTTACCCAGTCTATGGATGGGTAATTAAAGTCACCCAAAACCAGGGTGTTTGGTTGTACCTTGATTAACTCATGTAGATCCAAGTAGACTGAGTGGATGTCCTGATTCATAAAGGGAGTCCTATAGCTGGCAATTACCTGAAGAGGGGTCTTACCTACAGTCAATTGGACCTGAAGTAATTCAAGGGAATCATGCTGTTTAACCAATCAAGAGGTGTACTTATCTTTAATGAATAATTGCATTTGCATAAGTTTTGTTAAGCAGCTCCTAAGTTAATACCAACAGTTGTCAGCATAACTCGATTCTCTTCAGAGGAACAAAATATTGTTTAATTATGACCAGGAGTTGTCCACTAGAAATACAGGCATCTGGTTAGTAAATGCACTGCATTAATCTTGTTTGTGCTGCTAGCTCAGCATACTACAAGCATCCACACTTATGGATTCAATATCTTTCTGTAGTGGTTATCACAGAAATCATATTGTCAAAGCTGTTACCCTTGGCGAGCTTCCTCGATGACAATTGTAATGACAAATGTGTGACTGGTCTTCAGCATCTATTTCTCTGGTGCTTTTGATAAGTTATCAACTTGCTCCCAGGTTGCAAGTAACTTATATGCATCTGATATTTACAACTGCCACACACATAATCCTTTCTAACTAGAGTGATGGACTGATATGTAATTAAGACCTTGAGAATGTAATATGTGTACACTGCAAATAATTTACATTTATACATTGTCACTGAAAGCAGAAGGCTTGAAACTGCATTTTCTTGAAACTCCAGTTAACAAAATATGACATAGCACAAAGTGCTCATTCTTGGAGTTGGAATATTAAGCTAAGGAGTAGGATTGTTGAGAGGATGGATGCTGTAACAGTAGGTATTTTTTAATAAGCGAGTTTTTCTGGTTTTATGCTGCCGACCACCACCTACAAATACCCCTTTTCTTACTTTTCCCCAGGTGTAGTTGTTCACTGTTTAGGCAAATGCTGGTTTGCAGAGGGTTCATTATCAAGTCAGTTTGTGGGATGTTTTGGTCCTCTACTTTTTTCCCTGGTTGCTTGATACTGTACTGTGCCACTGGGATGTATGTACATCAGTGCATGAAATGAATATGGTTTCAGTACCACACATAATTTGATAGAACTGATAACATGTCCCCAGCTCTTACACTGTCTGCTTCTGTAACTGGACATTAGCACTTCAGTGGGTCATGCCACCTCTCTCCTCTCAGAATGGCAGGTCTGTGACACTCAATCATTTCTACCCACCCCCACCAACTCACCCAGCAACCAGATCACAAGTTAATTCCAGGTCACCTGGTTAATAGTCATGGTTTTATCCCTGTATGGCGCAGAGCTGGTGTGTGTTTCACTATTTCAGGAAAATTCATTCAGCTTTTGGACATGGTGATTCAGATTCCATGCTGCTTCCTTTGTACATGGGCTTTATACCATGATATTGGACTATCTAAGTAGAATAATTAATTTCATATTTGTAAAACTGTTAATAGATTGAGACAAATATAGAATATTATTACTAAATGACCCAAGTTCCAGAGAATGTCTTAGTAATGGTGTATGTAAGGTGCATGTACGTTGTAGCCTACATGTGGCTGGCATGCTAGTTCAAAGTGTTAGGACTATGAACTGCTGACAGACTTAATCATGTATGCTGGGTTTGAATCCCACAGCCTCTCTTTGCCTACCTGTGACTGAGCAAGTCACTGAACTACCATAGTTCATAGGTGTGCACTAGGCTAATGGCCCTGGAGCCTTTACAAGCCTAGCCCAAAGAAGCTCCCTGGCATCGTGCCACCGAAAGTTAGTTCCCAGTGCCTATATCAAGTAGAGACACTGGAGTGATCCCCGGGGTGAACTTTCTATTTCCCATCCACTCATCAAGATTTCTCCTGAAGAGGGCCAGTGAGGTGCTCTGCTTGACATGTATGGGAAGTCTATTCCAGAGCATGGGCACTCTCTGGGTTATGAACCTGTACCTCCAGCATGTTCTGTTGATTGTGGTAATGAGGTTGAGGTCTCTGGAGCGTGTGGTGCGGAGGGTTTGAGATTTCTTTAGATGTAGCATTTCTAATGGAGCTGGATCAGACATGGCTTTGTAAGTCAAGCAGAGATCATCTCTTAGTAGACAATATGAAACAGAGAATAGCTGGAGGTTTTTGAGTCTGTCCATGTAGGACATGTGTTTAAGCCCCAGGATCCTCTTTGTGAGGTACTTTTGTGGCCTTTCCAGCTGTTGCTTGTGTCTAATGAGGTACATGCCAAATGGAAAAATGGGGCATTATACTCGATGATTGGCCTAATGAGGGAAGAGTAGAGAGAGATGATGACCTCTTTCTTCCGGGATGCAAAACCCTTGATAATGAGATGTGCCACGAAGAAGGAGTGTCTAACCACTGTGGCAATGTGGTGGTCGAAGGAAAGGTTGCTGTCAACCTTGTCCCCAGATCCCTTATAACCCCTTCAGTGTTCATTGGGCTCCCATCAATGTGGTAATTAGTGGGAAGGAAGCCTTAGTGCCTGGTAGGATTGCTTGGTTAAAAACAAATAATTGAGAAATAATTGATAGCCATTTTGTTCTTTTTTCATTTCATATTTACATTGTAGTTCTCTGTCTTTCTCATTCTTTGGTATAGGATGAACCTCTGATTAGGTTAAGCAAATAATCCACATATTAGTTTGGGTTAGGTATTGGAAATTCATGTAAATATGAACAGAAAATGAATGTGATAAAAGAACATTTTCAATTAACACTTGGTAATCCTGAAAACATTATCCTTTTTGTTTATATATAATCCCGTATGTTGTATGTTCTGCATACCACTGAAATAAAGCATTTACAATTAGTGTAAAATTTTGCATGCTTTGAAGAATAGTTTGCATTCCCCTAACTAATGTACACTTAGTAATTAAACCTGCCATATTTTATTTTGGCATTTTACATACTGTGTAATTTTAGTGGTAACAATGTATTTTTTTCATTATTGTTCTGCATCATTCACTTGGATTGTGTTGTCTTCTTCAACTCTTATATGCATATTCCAATACTTGATAGCACTGTGGTAAAAGATAAAAAGGAACTTATCCATTCTCCTCTTTAATGTAGCCCTTGTCTGTTAATAAAGATACTACAGTTTAATGAAACTGAGTTATAGCACTGCTGAGAAAAAGGAATTTACCTTACTAATGAAGGTGGACTCACCTGGGTGTACAGTGGACACTGTGTTTCCCTATTCAATAAGTTGCCTTTGCAAAGTAAAGTTTTCAGCAAGTCTTTTATCAGGCTGCATCTATTTGCTAAGTTCCAATATTAGGAAATATCAGAAGCATCATTACTTGATTTGCCCAATAGTTTAATTGAAAATCATTCATAAATAAGTGACTTTAAAAAAATATACATAATTATTAAATAATTTCTGTTATTTTTCAGTCTTGGCACAGTATAACACATTCAGTTTGACATTTGTTATAATCACGACTTGACTTTACATTGCCTTACTAGGAGTGCTGTACCTTTTGTGTCCTTTTGCTCTACGGTAGTTTAGAAAGATTGCAGTCTGGTAGTCCATAGAATTTCATGGTTTTGTAAAATGTATTTTAAATAGAGATTTGATAAAACAAAATGTAAAATATTACTCTGAAATGCCAGAGAACTCAACAAAAGCCTATACAAATACTGGGATGATATGTATACTGCACACAGAAAACAACTCAACCGAAAAATGAACTAGTGAATGTAGAAGTCTAAAGCAGCAGTGCAAAGCACAGCGCCACCCTAAAAAGTCGTATCAGCAAAACTAAATTTAGCATAGAATATTTTGTATAAAAAAGAGAAGACTGAGTTATTTTCAACTCATTCAGTTTCAGCAGCATCAAATGTATGGGGTTCATAATAATCAATCAAAGGTAATTTCTCTAGTGAGCAACACTCAGAATAAATATGGTTAATACAAAAAAAAAAAACACTTTCAGCAAATCACAGCTTTTTTTTGTAAGGCAAGTGCCCCATAATCCTTTCTACTTATATATGCTATTTCCACAGTCACACAACAGTGGAGGAAAGTGCGAAGTTAATGTGCTATGAAAGTGGTCTTCAATGACATTTCTTCTTAGTATTATCCACTAGATGAATGACTGCATGGCTCCACAATTTACATAACTGACATGTTGTATCAGTTGTCATGTCTACAAAACCATACCACCAGTGCAGCTAGCTGTAAATTCAGTGAGGCTTCTGGCATGATACTGAGAAGCAACTCATTGTGTTCATTTTTGGATCATTCTTTTGGGGATTAAGGATTGATTTGATATTCTTTTCCAGAAAGCTAGTGGTAGCCTGCCTTGTCCACTCAGCCGATTCAATAACACAATAATGCCATTGCGACCCTTTATTCACTACACTACTGACAACATTAAAGATGCCTCAGTAATTTCACATATAAACATATCAACAAACAACCATTAACCATTAATTCTTAAACCAGTTGGTGTGACCAGGCTTGTTGCGGCTTACCTATACTGGACTGGGTGCGTGGCCCAAGCTACCTTTGACCTGGTGGAGAAACCCTTTAATTCTTCTTTACAACCCAAGCACCTCTTGTTATTGTCACTGGTTAAACTGAGGCCAACTGAATTAAGTAAAGGCCACTAAGCACCAATGGGGGGACGAGGGGGGTTGAAGCCTCCACCTAAAACCCCGACCATGAGGGTGGGATGGGAGAGCCTTTGAGACACTAACGAAACTGCCAAGAAGGCCATGTCACTCACTTTAAGAACCCAAGCCTTAGAACCTCCCCTGATCCCAAATTGTGAACAACACAACTTATGGGTAAGTTGCCCATGTTTGCATAACCATCCCATTATGTGGCCACACATTCTGCCACTTCACTAACATTGATATTTTTTGCAATTTATGCCTCAGGCACCTTCATTTATTTTTCTCTCCTCATACAAATAACCAGTTAGGATGATCTCTACAAACTGGAGGCAACAGAACTATGTTTTCTAAACATTGTTCTTCAAAATGGGAGAAAAATGAAGGGCAGCTTAGGAAACTGCATTCTTTGACAGCACAGTAAGATGTCTTTATTTTTTCCATGCAATCCCTTTGTGTTTCAGTAATATGAGACAGTTACCACGACATCAGAACATTGAAAAGGTTACTGTGTGCTTGATTTTACAGTAGTACATTTGGGAGGATGGGGAGTCCTGACATTAAACATACAAAATATGTTTACTGGATGCCCCTAGTAAGTGCCTCATTACTTAATATCAGCATGAAAGGGGCAATACCTTGCCTTATGTAGCAGTGTGTAAAACCTGCTCACCTCTGTACCATCCCTGTAGGGGAACAGAAAATACCTATTAAGGCTATATTTTTTGTTTATTGGCTTGGTGATCAGTCATTGATTCCTCCTCATTTTAGGAATGCATTTCATGTATAGCACTTTTTCAAATCTAAACTGTTTAAATTTATTTTTCTGTAATTTTTTTCACCCTTGAGTGAGGTGCAGCTGTAACAGGTTTATTTACGTAGATGAATCAGTGCTTTCAGAGCACTCTACTAGTGTAACTGTGTAAGTGAACTCAGACGATATCAAAGAAAATGAAATGTGCAGATCAGGAATAATACCATCTGCTCTGAGCCCAAAAGCCAATAGTGCTCAGAGGCTTCTGGACTCCATTATTAAATCAGTATGAGGCATTTCAGAGAAAGTACAGTATTATCTCAGACATGGTAGCAGTTAGTCCTATAATATACAGCTTGGACTTGGGTGTAAGTGTATATCTGTTATATTAAAATATTACTTGTGTTTTCTGTGTAGCATAGCATTGCAAACCAGGTGATATATCAAATACATTGTGCATTACATTTTATGTGAGCACTTAGTGAAAATGTAGACAATGTTTCAACTTACGGTAATGAGATGTATACATTTCTATACATTCTTCTCTACCATACACATTGTTAGGTTCTCCTGGTCCCCATCTGGCAAAATTCCACCTGGATCCATCAAGCCATATAAAGCGTTTGGTCTGTAAAGGAAACAAAAAGGAAAAAAACTAAAGCTGTGTGAAACCTTTACAATGACATGAAACTTTTAAATGGGAGCAAGCATTACAGTTAATCAAGGAGTAAGAATAGTGAGGGGTAATTATATTTGCTGAAAACAGAAAGAAAGTACAGCAAAGGAAGACAGTTTATTTTATTTTATTTAACATTTGTTTATCATGAAAGTCTGACTGATTCAGAGCCCATTTTCATCAGAGGCCCAGGGAAAAAAGCTTCAGTAACAATTAACAAATTACAGAAGAAAACTTTTAAGAAGTTACAAAAAACTACAAAAATTACAAAGAATTACACAGAGTTACATTGACTAATGCATCATAATACCCACTGATTGTTAGGACAAATTTTTATATATACAAAAGTTCAATGCAGAGTTGACCGGAAGAATACATATGTAAGGTTTTAGGTATCCTAGTTTTTTCACATAGATGAGCAGGGCAGACAATAAAACACACAATATTAGAAAGAAATACTACAGAGTAGAAGCTGACCTAGACAAAAAGAGAAAAGATATCCACAAGGAAGTTAAGGAGAAGTAAGAATATTTAGAAATATAGTGCAGAGGAGAGGAGCTACAGCAAAGAACAGCTAGTGAGATGTAGTAAGGAAATTAGTAGGGCGTAATATGGGAAGGGGTAATTAAATGGCTAGATTACTTATGAGCGGGGAAGGGAGGAGATAGTGGTAGATATGTAATTATATCACTCACTTTCTCCCCAAACTGGACTTAAAATGGATGCGCTATAAATTGGGAACTAATAGGCAGGAAGACTAGGACTTACCCTGGGTTAGAGCCAATTATTATTCAGGTGGTTCTTAAGCATTTTCTTTTGAAGTGAGTTAGGTTAGCAGGGATTATGATAGTTTGAGGGAGGGTATTCCAAAACAAAGAGTACAGCTAGTCACACTATTGATGGATTTGGTGATATGGAAAATAGATGTTTATCAAATTTCATATTATTATCGATTAGTACACCTAGCAGTTTAGCTTGGGATACAGTAGTCATTATGGTATCAGTGGAAGAATATATCTGGAACAAGGTGAGGAGTCAAGGGGTTTACCGGGACAAAAGAACATGACTTTAGGTTTACTTGAATTAAAAATCGATTGTGTTAGACAGCCAGGATTCTACTGCTGGGCTTTTTGTTTGAGTTGATGTAAGATGGAAGCAGCACAGATGAGAGTAGGGTCATCAGCGTATGGAGCAATAGAGGCACAAGATGGGTAGCTGTATGGTCTGTTGCTGAAAATACTAAAAAGAGACCTAGAATTGAGCCCTGGTGGACCCCCATGGTAATACGTAAGAGAGATGAGAGATCTTGCTGCCATTTGACAGCTTGTTGTTGGTCAGTTAAGATAGTTATGGAAACAAGCTAGAGATGAGTGACTGGATTTTAAGGTGGCAAGCTCAGTAAGGAGCTTCTGGTAGGATGTGGTGTCAAAAGCTTTGGACAGGTCCAAAAAGATAGAGGAAACTAGTTTTGGTTAATAGTATTAGTAAAAATTAGAAGCTGAGGTTATCCCTGTGACTGGGGCAGAAACCATGTTGAGTGTTAGATAGGAGATTATTAGTAAAAAAAAAGTAGTTCAAAAGCTGAGTATGTATACATTTTTCTAGTACTTTGGCTAGGGGGGATAAAATTGCTATGGGTCTGTAGTTGGAGAGCTCAGTACAGTTCCCTCCCTTATGCAGTGGTATATAATGTATGATATCTTCCAGAGAAGTGGAATGTAGTGTCCCAAGATAGAAGGGTTAATCAGAATGGAGACAGCATAGGAGATTGGATCTGCAGCTATTTTAAGGATTTTTTTAGGTAAATTATCAGCTGCGAGGGTGATTGGTTTGTGTTTCCTGAGTACTTTTTTATGGTGCTGGTTTGGATGGGCTTGAAGGAGAAGGTGTCATTGGTTTCCATGGTTGGTAATAGGGCAGTTAATGAAGTTTTATAGCAGCTCTTAGAGAAAATATAGAGTTTGTTGAAGAATGTGTTGAATTGTGTAGCTATGCTGTTATTATTACTAGTGGCTGAAGGGGCTGGTGCCATTGGTCGCCCGAACTTGAAGGAGATGTTTTTGGCAGGCCAAAAGTTGAGTGATGTTATGGTGTTTTTGTTAAATATCACTATAGTAGTTTTTGTCTAGTTTGACCTGAGCTTTGGCTTTGTTTCTACATTGTCAGTAAACATCTTGGTTGACTTGGGTTTTCCTAGTGCACCAATTATTTTCAGGCTTTATCTCTTAATTTAAGTAGTTTTTTGGTGCCTTTTGTTAGCCAAGGAGAATAATTTGATTTCACTCGTACAGTTCTGTGTGGGGCTAATTTATTTAGTATGTCAAGAAAAGTGGTATTAAAGTAGTTTATGGCAGTGATCCCCAACCACCGGGTTGCAGACCGGTACCGGGCCGTGGACCACTTGGTACCGGGCCATCAGGTAAGTAAGTGAATGCATGTATGAGTGTCTTTATGTGTCTGCATGTGTGACTGAATGCGTGCATGAAAGCAAAATAATCTGTGTGTGTGTGTGTGTGTGTGTGTGTGTGTGTGTGTGTGTGTGTGTGTGTGTGTGTGTGTGTGTGTGTGTGTGTTTGTGCATGTGTGTGAGATCGTAAGAGTTAGAGTGATGTGTGAATGATGAATGCAGGTATGAATGAGGAAGTGACTGTGTGTGTAGTATGTGGGCGATCGGAAGAGTGAGAGCGATGCATGAATGAATGTGTAACTGGTTGTGTGGCGCATGGGTGTGACACTGAGAACGATGTATGAATGAATGCGTAAGTGTGTGTGTGGCATGTGGGTGTGACAAACAGAGCGATGTGTGAATGAATGCAGGTATGAATGAGGAAGTGTCTGTGAGTGTGTGTGTGTGTGTGTGTGTGTGTGTGTGTGTGTGTGTGTGTGTGTGTGTGTGTGTGTTTGTGCATGTGTGTGAGATCGTAAGAGTTAGAGTGATGTGTGAATGATGAATGCAGGTATGAATGAGGAAGTGACTGTGTGTGTAGTATGTGGGCGATCGGAAGAGTGAGAGCGATGTATGAATGAATGTGTAAGTGGTTGTGTGGCGCGTGGGTGTGACAGTGAGAATGATGTATGAATGAATGCGTAAGTGTGTGTGTGGCATGTGGGTGTGACAAACAGAACGATGTGTGAATGAATGCAGGTATGAATGAGGAAGTGTCTGTGTGTGTGTGTGTGTGTGTGTGTGTGTGTGTGTGTGTGTGTGTGTGTTTGGCATGTGTGTGAGATCGTAAGAGTTAGAGCGATGTGTGAATGATGAATGCAGGTATGAATGAGGAAGTGACTGTGTGTGTAGTATGTGGGCGATCGGAAGAGTGAGAGCGATGTATGAATGAATGTGTAAGTGGTTGTGTGGTGCGTGGGTGTGACAGTGAGAATGATGTATGAATGAATGCGTAAGTGTGTGTGTGGCATGTGGGTGTGACAAACAGAACGATGTGTGAATGAATGCAGGTATGAATGAGGAAGTGTCTGTGTGTGTGTGTGTGTGTGTGTGTGTGTGTGTGTGTGTGTGTGTGTGTGTGTGTGTGTGTGTGTGTGTATGTGTGTGAGATCGGGAGAGTGGGAGCGATGTGTGAATGAATGCGTAAGAGGGTGCGTGGCATGTGGATGTGACAGTCAGAGCGATGTATAAATAAATGCGTAAGTGGGTGTGACAGAGCGATGTGTGAATGAATGCAGGTATGAATGAGGAACTGACTGTGTGTGTGTGACATCGGGAGTGTGAGAGCGATGTGTGAATATATGCAGGTATGAATGAGGGTGTGACTGAGTGTGTGTTTGATTGGGAGAGAGTAAGAGTGATGTGTGAGTGAATGCAGGTATAAATGAGGGAGTGACTGTGTGTGAGAGATTGGAAAAGAGTGAGACCGTGATGTGTGTGAGTGAATGCATGCATGAATACAAAAGAGACTGTGAGTGTGTGTGTGTGTGTGTGTGTGTGTGTGTGTGTGTGTGTGTGTGTGTGTGTGTGTGTGTGTGTGTGTGTGTGTGTGGTATGGAAGAAAGGTACACAAACCTCATCGCTGCTGCTGCCAGTGATCACTCTCACTCTTCTCTCTCTCTCTCTCTCTCTCTCTCTGTCACACACACACGCACACACACACACCATACTTCTCAACCTCTTAGTAGTGTAAAAATCTGGACAAAGCCTAACAGAATGGGGGAACAAATAGGGACCAATTTTAAATATTGCTCTTATAACCATAGAAAGTTGCTAGAATAACAGAATTTGTCTTTTCATTTTCTGAAGGATATGAGGTCAGAAATACAAATGTATATCATTATTTAGTGACTTCAGTCCTCAGATCATCCCAGTGATTTGCCAGAAAACCACAAAAGTTATAAGGAACAGACCAAAACTCAGAGGGAACAATCTGGACATTCTGCAAAAATCTGTACAGTTGAGAAGTATGAATACCTCTGAGCCTCTTACTTAGATCAAGAAATCTGGACAAAGCCAAAAATAATGAGGGGACAAAGGCCCAAAATAGAGACCCTTTTAAGTACTGCTGTTACAAACTTCAAAAGTTGATAGAAATACAGGTTTTGCATTAGCATGAATTTTCTGAAGGGTATGAAGTATGAAACTCAACTGTCTGTCATTATTTTCTGACTTCAGCCTCAATGATCTGCCAGTGATTTGCCAGAAAACAACAATTTTATGAGAAAAAGACCAAAAATATGAGGCAAAAATATGGACATTCTGTGAAAATCTGTACAGTTGAGAGGCATGCTGGACAGAGCCAAATAATAGGGACAGATTTTAAACATTGCTCTTATAAACATAAAATCAGTAAGGTTGCTATTAGGTTTACTTTACCTCCAACCATAGAAGATCAGTGTTATGCTGTTAAGCAGAATGTACATTTTTTTTTGGTAATTATTGCCAACTGTCTTTTTATTGTATTTTGGAGCTTTTCTTCCTGGGTCTGCCATCCTTGTTAAAGAAATGTCAAATAAATAAATAAATATCTACTTTATTATGCACGCTGTGAGATGGTCGGTCCGTGAAAAATTGTCTTATATTGATACTGGTCCTTGGTGCAAACAAGGTTGGATACCACTGGTTTATGGCATTATCTAGGGGTAGTGTTTTAAGTGGGCTCCTAATACAGGTTTGAGGGTTGAAGTTTTTTTTTGTTACAAATTATATGGTAGATAGTGTCTGAAGGGATGAAGACATTGTCTAATTAGATATGTTGGGAGGTGGTCACTGATGCTGTCAGAAAGACAGCCTGATTTTGAAGTGTGTGATGTTTTTTTAGTTAGGATTCAATCTAGAATATATTGCTTTTTGGTGGCTTTGTCTACTCTGGTAGCAGAATGAATAACCTGGGTAAAACCACGCAGGTTAATGAAGTTAGTGGGGTAGTTGGAGTTGCAGGAGAACCAGTCATTGTTAGTCACTCATTATTATGGTTTCTTGTAAAAATGTTAAAGATATGGAGTGGAGAATTCTGTCAATTGCAGCAAGGTTATTGCCAGGAGAAATATAAGTATCTATAATGGTTAGGTATTTAAGGTTTAATTTGAGTTTGCTGAATAATATTTCTTTGATGTTGAATTCTGGGATGCTTATGTCTAAAAGATTTGATACAAGATTTATTTTTATATAAATTATGGCTGTTTCCCTCCTGTTTTTTTTGTCAAGTCTATGTGTATTACAACCTGAAGGCAGTATTTCATTGTTTATTTTTGGTTTCAGCCAGGTTTCTGTTTAGAACAGTGATGTTGGGAAAGTACTGGAATAGACTAGCATGAAGTTTGTGTGTCTTATTGATCATGTTCCTTAGGTTCATGTTAAGGAGTAGTAGGTCTGATCCTTTGGGAGAAGTGTTTATTGCTCTGAAGGCCAGTGGTGCAGGGGAATTTGTAGTTTGTAGAAGATCAGTTTTGTGGCCAGGGTTTGGATGAATATAACTACAGAGTTTTAGCTGAAATGTAAGGTTTAATAGGAAGGTGGAGAGTTTTGATAAAAGTTTGTTAAACTTGAGGGAGGTTTGATATTTGGATAAAAGGTGAACATAGGAAGAAGGAATTGAGTAACTGGCTGTGATATGAAGTTAGATAGTTGGCTAGTATTGAAAGCGTGAGGAAATCTGTGTGTAAGGATAGCATGTTTAAGTGTTCGGTATAATTGGAAGTCATACTCAGAAAAAGAAGTAGCCTATTAATGGTAGTGTGCATAAGATATTGAGAAGCTGTAAAAGAGAGGTGAAGAAGGATTGGCGATAAGTAAAGAAAATAACTTGTTAATGTATAGGGCGATGGAGCTGTGCAAGTGGAAAGATATAGTATCTGTTATGAGTGGGTGTGGAATAATAGGATTGGTTTGTGATTGTTAATAATTGGTAGGAGTTGGGTGAAGATAAATGTAGATGCACTGGGGGTGGGTGGGAATTGGGGGTAGAGTAGGGGAGCAGAGTGAGCCTGAGCGGAGCGGGCTGAATCTGCCACCGAAACACTGCAGAAACAATCAGAGAATCACAAGTCAGTGCCAAAGTGCTGACTGTTCAAACTAATTGATGTTGAATTCATGGTGAATTGTTTTAAAGTATCAAGCTAATTTAATGCAAGTCCACGAGCAGTTATAATATCAGACAGCAGTTGCCTGAGGCATTGCATGGGAATAACTGATTGTTTTGAGGAAAAAAAACTTGTTGATCAATTCTGAGAGAGTGAGGCTATAGCAACAAACTATCTTTACTGGCTTGAAGAGATTAAGAAAAGACCAGAGTAGAGTGTAGGAAGGGGGTGGGGACCCTAATGACTCATCCTGGCTAGTGCACAAACCACTTCACAGTATGCACTTTAATAAAATAAACATGTTAACTTAGCAGCAGAGACAAAGGGCAAGAAAGTACATATTTTCCAGGGTGCCCTTTCCAGACTTAGGAAGATTATGACATTAGGAGTGGCATTTAGTGCAGGTGAAGGGGAACAGTCATTGACAACAGCAAAGAACCTAGAGTGAGTAGTGAGCACACAGCACAAGGGACACATTGGGACCAACAAATCAAATAAAGTATTTAAAGTTTATTCACATTTAAGAGGTCCCGGGTAAAGGTTGACTAAATGTGGGGCTTTATTTTAACATTCCCTTACAGTTCTGCTTTTGGGATAGGCGCAAGCACACAGAGACAGACAGGCACACACACACACACACACACACACACACACACACACACACACATAGAAAAAGACAAATATACTATATTGCATCTTTTAGTAATTTTAAGAACCCACACAAACATATTATAATAAAGCTGAGCTGTTTAGTTTACAAATGGTGTAACAGGGGACAAGGAGACTACAGAGAATTTTGTCTGTCTGCTCTGTTATGAAATAGGTGCTACATATCCTGCTGAAACATAAATGCAGTACTAATTAATCCATCCAAGTTTGATGAACACAGGAGAACAGCAAATACATTGTTTAGCAATTTTGGAGATGAGAATATTCAGTAGCAAAATCAAGAGGGGGCACAAAATCTTACTCAGAGCATGATGTAAAGGGGTTTTCCACACACAAAATATTAATTTTAGACAAATATTTGTTCATGATCTTCTGATTGCAAGTTTATGCATTCAAGCTGAAAGTTTCTGAAAGATCATTGTAAATCTAGTTGCTATCATATAATTTGGCTTTAAAGGAAAATTATATCCCTAACTAAAGTTTCTGCTCATAGCAATAGGACATGAGGTATGAGAAGTGTCACTATTTTGTCTATTATTGTTCACAGAAATTATTAGTAAGGGTCACATAGTAAACTTGTATGTTTTTAAGGGCAGCAAATTAATTAGTCAATTGCATATTGATAGGGCACTTATGTGCTGCAGTCATGGAAATGTTTTAGATTTAGAAACAAGTATTTTGTACCACACAAGGATACTCCATATAGTATAAATCAGTACAAAGTAAAACAGGAGCTGATATGGAAACTCACTCACTTAAGCCAATAAAATCATGTCGTTGAACCTTTGGCCAAATTTGTGGAGTTTCATTTAAAAGGTATTTTGGAAAATATCACCATGTCCTGTGAGATTTTGGGGACTTTCTTGAAAACATCAGGGATACCCATTCCTCTCAAGTATTCTTTTTTTGTCACCCTTGACATTAAGGATTTGTTCTTGATTATTCCCAATGACATTGGTTTGTCCTGGTTTGAAGTCATTATGCTAGATTCCAGTTCATAGTTAGGAATTATTAAAGATGCTCCTGAGATTGTTTTAAATGGTAATCTTGTATTTGAAGGTGAATATTGCCATCAAATTGAAGGAGTTCCCGTGGGGGCTTCTTGTGCCCCGTTATATGTCAGTCTTGTTTTACTACATACGGAATCGAATCCTGTGTTTTCAATGGATTATGTTAAATGCTAGAACCGACACCTTAGATACATCTTTATTTTATGGAAGGGGACACTGGATTTATTGGATGAATTTTTACAATTTTTAAATTCTTTCCTTAATTTCACTTATTTTACAGTGTTAGTGTAGATATTGTAGATGTATTAGGTTGGGAGGTTGGTATAATGGTTAAAGTGTTTACCTTACATACACAAGGTTCACGGTTTGATTTACACATGGAGTAATTGGCTAGGCTTAAAATGGCCAACAAGGACACTTAGCCTTGTACTAATCTATGAACCTATGAACAGTGGGTAAAAATACAAATAGAAAACATTTTTCAACCAATATTTACAGAAAGGGTACTTCCTTTAATGATTATTTACATTGCCAAAGCTATCGCCTATACAAGCAAAAGATTACTGTTTAGTGTTCTGACGGGTCAGATGATCCATGTTTCAGACTGTTTTCTGAGGATCATCTTTTTTTGGATCAAATGGAAAATTTGGTGGACTTTTTTAATGAAAGGGGGGTACCCAAATGGTATTTTTAGAGGAGAAAAAGAGCAATATTACATCTCATAGGGCTGATACATTTGCACCCATTTAAACGGGACGTGAAGCAAAGTCCTGTAGTAGTAATGATGGATTGATATTTACATATTTGCACAATATGGCCTTGGTTAAAAATATTATTAGTACACATTGGGATACCTATTTTGATACCATCAGTGATAGTGTGGGACCTCACTCCTGCTATATTTTAGGACAAGTGTAAATTTGAAGAAAAGTTTGAAAGAGAAGGCCTTTACAATATGGTCAGCCCTGGGACCACTGGGTGCAGTTCATGTAACCAGTGCCCCTTTATTAATGCGAATGTACAAGGGTAAGTATTTAAACAATACATTAGATAGCCACCCCTCCCAAAGCAAACTGTGTTAGTAGGGCAGTGGTGTATTTAGCTTCTTGGTCCTCATGTAGCACCTTCTATGTAGGGTAAACTAAGCTTACATAGAGGGAAAAAATATACAAACATCATTATGTCATCAGAGGTAAGAATGGCAAAAGTACTCTAGCTCAGCATTCTATAACATGCACTGTTTCCCAAAGTTCTTTTTATTGTTTTAGAAAAAGATCAATATATATCCTTTCAGAGGATGTTGGAGAAAACCTTTTGGGGTGCAGTAAATACATTAGAAGCACATAAATCCCCAGTATCAATGAAATGGTTAATATTAACTATATTTTAAAACAGAAAGCCAAAATTGTTTGAAGGGGTATATATGATACAACTTTTTAAAGTGTTTATATGGTTTATTTACATGTTGCTTAAATCATTCAGACAGAGGTTAAACATATTTTTTATGTTTAATATTAATTTGTTTAATAATTTACTTATTTGAATTTCTAGTAGAGGCGGTTACTGCCTCTCTAACTATTTGACCTAACTGTACATGTCATTAACATCAAGGTTTTAAATGATGATATAATAAAATGAGGTTGTATTCTGATGAAGTCTGTATAACAGATGAAAGTACTTATTTAAATACTTGTGGAATCTACAGCAGCAGCAGTTGATTGGGACTAGTTTTGGTTTTGATAGGGAAACTCAGATTTGCACAATGCAAAGTTCCATGTCAAAAGTGCACACTCTGTTCATAGTCGGTATAAAAATACATTTCCAGCTTAGCCAGCCTTGCATAGTACACGCTAATTTTGTGGCATCTCCGATTGAAAAGTACAAATATAAATGCAGAGTTCAGTGAGGCTTCATTTTAGTGTTACAGTGAATAACTTGTAAGTGTTGGGATTATGTATTGTCTGACTATAGAACATAATACACTTCCATGCAAGAAGGGGTACTGCAATTCTAAGTGATCAAGGGGATTCTGGACTCTTATGGGTTTGATTAGCCCACCCTGAATACCATTTACTACGTGGACCTATCTCCACCTGAAGTACATGAATGACCATTTCTGCTTGATGTATGCGGCTACTGATACTGTATGTATTTCCCAGACATCTACATCAAGGACCCTGAATACAGTACCCACGTAAGTGCTGCAGCTTTTATCTAAGTATTTAATATCCTTTGGTGGCTGACTTGCAGCCATTCTCTGCTTTGCAGGTCTGACAGTGATGCCTCTATAGAATGTGAAAATTTCAATTAAGGTGCAATGGAGACAACAGGAGAATTCATATATCAGCAGGAATGGGTGTGGCATTTCATTAATAGCCATCCCATAAGCAGTGCACATAGCAGTATTACAGACATCTAAGACATCCTTGTATTGGACTAGGACTCTGAGAAATAACAAATGAACAACTTGTGCCAGGCATTCTCCAGTAAGATAGAGTTGCATAGACACGCCCAACTGGTAAACATAGATCCCGGATACAATTAATATTTAACATATGCTGCATACGGTGTTATTGTGGTAGATACAAATGCAGACCTCCAACCCATGTTGGAGGGTTCTACACACTATTCACAATGTTACTGATGGTGTAGGAAATGTTGTCCTGTAACATGTTAGAATGGACATCATATGGAAGCAGTGCAGGTCATCTACTTACACAGATGCTAACCTTTTCAATGTAATTTAAATACTAAAAATATACAAAGCAGCAAGCCATGCTAAAATTACTAATAGAGATCATAAAACTTTATTAACCATCATAGTTGCGCCTTCAGAATATTTTAAGTTTAATTGAAAGAAGTATTTTTACAATTTGGCAGAAAATGTCATCATCAGTGTTATAAAAAGTAAAAGGCATTTCCTTAGTAACACACTGAAGACCTATTAGCCTCCTGTCTTATATAGTCAAAATTATGGAAAAATGAACATCAAATGAAAACAGGGTGGAACAGTGGCATATTGGACAGCACTGTTGCACAGCAAGAGGTTCCCTGGTTTGATTTTCGACTGGGGTGCCTTCTGTATGGAGTCTGCATGTTCTCTCTGTGCTCACATGGGTTTCCTCCCACATTCTAAAGACATGCAGTAGGTGAATTGGATATTCTAAATTGGCCATAAGTATGTGTGTGGTATGGAAGAACTACCGAGGCAGGGCTAGGCATCCAGCAGTGTGAACCTTAGATGGAGATGATTGTCACTGTTGATGACACCCCAACCTCATGTGCAAAAATGGGGAAAAATGGTTGTGAATAGATAAATATAAAATAAAAGGTTGATGGTTACCTGTAATTTGGGGTTTTATACCAATGGTGTCATTGCTTTGGAACAGTCATCAGGTAGACATAGTCGCATTTTATTAAATCATGCTTTGCCAATAACTAAGTTGAGGAATTCAGGGCTTGATTAACAGCTGATAGTACAGATTAGTGGGTGGCTCCATCAATAGAAGGGATGCTGTCTTGTGGTGTTCTGCAAAGTTCGCTTTTAGGCCCATATCTTTTTTAACCTGTGTTTGAGCAATACCATCTTTTGATTCTGATATCATTTTAAACATTTATGCAAATAATATTAAGTTAGGGAGGATTATTACTAGTCAAAGTAATGTTACCATAGTGCAAAAAGCACTGAGAATTTTACATAACTGGCAACATAGGACATGATTATAAACATTGGTAAGATCAAATGCGTGATATTTGGTAACATGACAGCTCAAAGTCTGCACAATTAAGAAGGGCTGTAGGTCAAAAAAGTAAGACGTTTTAGGACACTTAAGAGCTCTGATAGGGTTTCATATTTATTAATCACATCATGGGAATAAGGACTTGGAGTTCCACAATACTAGGGTATATGAACAGATTTATTGTATCCTAAAAAAGTACTAGATGTCCCTTTCAGTTTCCAAATACTAAGGATCAGTTCCTTTTTTTTCTGAATATACCACTGCATGGGGAAAACAAACTAAAGCTTGAATTTCAGTAAATAATAATAATTAATTAATAATAATTAATAGTTTACTAAATGTTTCTGGAAGAAAGTAGCTTAACACTTAAGTTGTCCAGTTTTGTTAAAGACAATGAGACCAATGAAAATTGTTGTTTAAGTCCCTTATATGAGTTTTAGAAAGAAGATGCATTTATGCTGTAATTGGTAGTTGTTAATGGCATTTATCTTTGCCTATTAATTGATTTTGATCTTGAATATGCAAGAATATACACTTTGCAATGGCACTGATTGTCCTAGAATGATCCCTGCATTGGTGTGACTACAGTTTATGTAATGCAGCAACATCTAGTATCACATAGCGATGTGACAGCTCTCTCATGAACCATGTTACCATATACTGTCATAACTATTTAAAATGCCCATGCCTGCTAGGCACCATTTTCATTCAGAAAAGTGCACCATTATTGACTTCAGAACTTTGATACTTTGTAGGTTTATTGCATCTCCCAATATTTTGGATCATGGCAGATACAGGCAGTCTTAAGCACTGGTGACAGGAATGGGAAATGTATTTTTTCCTTGATACCTTGTACAGACGTTGTAGGGAATATTAACTCCATCACTACATCAACTACATCACTACTTCATGTCCAATCTTAAGTATTCTAGTCTCATACCAAATAGGTCTAGTCCTTTCCCCAATCTTAGTGAGTACGGTCCTATAACAGGAAGGGAACCTGAATTATCTGTTCTAGCCAGAATGTCAAGATACAAAATATTTCTACCCAGTATTTGTATCTGATTAAGTCTGAATATGTATGTAATTTAACCTCTGCAAGCAATGTAACTACTGTATGTATGTATCTACTGTATGTACGTTACTACTGTAACTACTGTTGTTATTGATGCCCAAATGAATGTATTCAGCTACTCTTTCTAAATTGTCTTTGTGTTTTTTACTGTTAACCTTGGAGCTTTTCTCCCCGGGCCTCCGCTGAAAATGGACATATATCCAGTTGGACTATCCCTATCAACAAACGTAAAATAAAATAAATAAAAAAATAAACTTGGTCACCATTGTCTCATTCTCCCAAGGTGTGACTTGTGGGATGCCATTGGTCAGTGTCTTACTGACATCACTGGCAGCCTGGTGATGCTGAGCAGTGCTCTACCAATAAGCTGCACCTCAGGCAGGTGTTGTAATCTCTTAGAAGAGCTGCAGCATGACTAAAGGAAAACCCATAACTTTGTATGTCTATTGTAAGTCCAAGATATATATATATATTTCTGCAGTGTTGTTTCATTTTGTTGTGATGTTATTTCCCCTGTTTAAGACACTATGGCATGATTTACGGTAGTGTGGCAATGTATACTTATCCATTATATTGTAGTGGTCACTATGTGAATGAAAATTTTGGGGTGACTGTCTGGTATTCTGCCCCTCAGCGAACAGATTATCCATTTTCCACATTTGTTTTCTTGCTTCCTGTTCTATTGATATGTACTTGCTAATATGTAGTAGTCTGTTCTGCCATAAAGCATTCAGTTGTGTGCATATATATTTTTAATACATCTGTAAATTTGTTAAGTTTATTGGACCCATGATTTCTCTGCACTGGACTGGAGGGAGAACCAACCAATTAAATAAATCCAATTGTCTGGTTAAGTGACTTGTTCAAAGTCATACCACAGTGTAATGGAGGTGGAAGAAATTAAACTCTGTACCCCTTGTTTACAGGAAGCAACTCATTTACAATTTAGAGTCTTAATCCTCTGCTCTGTCTGCCTGACTTACAGGAAACAGCTCATTAACCAATCAGAGTCTCACTCCTCTGCCAGACATGTAGACACTTCAGTGATTTGTTTATTACTGCATACTGCTTTATTCCATCTCATATCCCTTTCATGTACTACCCTTAAATGCTTTAGCCTGTCTCTCTATAAAAATGGATGCTCATGAAATTCAAAGGACTGGAATTCCAGTCCTTGGTGCTGCAAACTACAAGCAGATAGAGAGGGCTGTATACCAAGTCTGAGGTTATGGTACCCCGGAGTATCCCTTGTACTGCATGGTAGAGCTGTCTAAGACTAAGTATTGGGGATACATGGAGGACAAGGTTCCCACATGTTGAATAATGCAGGGGGGGGGGGTTTCACTGTGTGTAAAAATGCTTAAAAGTTTAACAATGAGTTTTGTTAAACTTTCTATTTGAATTGGATAGTGCAGTGATGCAGCGGTATCGTCACCTCACAGCAAGAGGTTCTCTGGTTCAATTCTTGGCTGGGGTGTCTTCTGTGTGGAGTCTGCATGTCCTCCCTGCATTCGTGTGGGTTTTCTCCGGGTACTCCGGTTTCCTCCCACGTCACAAAGTCATGCGTCTGGAGCATTTCTCCCTGGGCCTCCACTGAAAATTGGCATAGTTCCAAGTCGGACTTTCCCTGTAAACAAATGTTAAATAAAATAAATAAATAAAATTGCTGTCAGTTTTTCAGTGCAAAAGACTCTCACTGTCAGTTTTTCATTAACGATACTGAGCCCTGTAAACACTTAGACATATCATTTGGGGGATCTTGATTTTTTTTTGTCTCCCTCTGTATGCTGTTTTAGTCCTATTTATTTAAGTAATGGCTGCAGTTGTGATGGCCCTTACTGCAGAGTACATAGCATTGTGGCTACTGGTGCTTAACAGTGTAACGGAACTTGTACACTCTTTTATTGTGTTGATACTTACACCAAGTTTGCTGGCTAAGCTTTACTTTTTGTAGTCCCCTGTATAACAGGTTCTGTGCCAACTGCATGATGATCTGCGTTTAATGTATTTCACTATCACCTTGTCTGGCCTATCATATACAGTACATGTGCAGTCTCCCCACCTGTGACTACTTATCTCTCCACACTGCTTTTCTAAAGGTAATTATACTGACTTTGCTGATCTATTTGTACTACTTTGCTGAATGTTATTGATATTTAGTAAAGGATTGCCATCACACATTGCATAGATGAATGACCCCAGTCATGGTAATGTGACTTATGGTGTATCAGTTGTGTTTTATATTATCAGTACATGCTACTGGGTATGTTTAGCCATACTGTTTGTATTGACTTTCTGCATGATTTATCTGTTGGTTCCACTACAGTCTACAAAATTAGATTCCACTAAATAAGATATATGCAAAAAAGATTCAGTATATTTCATTTACTATGAGCTCAGATGGAGGGCACCATGATTTCTCTGTACTGGACTAGAGAGAGAGAACCAACCAATGAAATAAATCCCAGTCGGAGATGTGGGATAGTTTGC
>NC_056739.1:212616866-212676866 GCF_019279795.1 Protopterus annectens | reverse complement strand
AGTCATGCAAAGATAAAACGAAGGTATAATTAAACATGAGAGGCTATTGCTGTACAAATAGATTGAAAAGTTAACATTGTGCAGCACTATATGGGACAGATCATAGGATCATTGGAGGTTATTAGGCTAATGGCCCTGGGGCCCTTATAAGCCTAGCCAAGAGTTTATCCCAAAAAGAAACTTCAATCAGCACCTGTTGCCCCTGTCAGTGAGGGACACAGGTGGGACCCCTTGGACAAATTTGTAGTTTCCCATCCACTCATCAGGGTTGCACTTGAAGAGAGTCAGTGAGGTGCTCTGTTTGACATTTATGGGAACTCTATTCCAGAGATGGGGCAGCCTCTGGGAGACAATCCTGTCTCTCCAGCAGGTTTTGTTGATGTTGCATATTAGATTCAGGCCTTTTGAGTGGTAATGCATGAGGAGTTAGACTTACAGATATGGAGCATCTCTAGTAGGGCAGGGTCTGAGATTGCCTTGTAAGCAAGACACAGATTACCCCTGAGCAATCTGTATGATATTAAATAGAGTGACAGTGATTTGAGCCTGTCCACATAGGACAGGTGTTGGAGGCCATGGATTCTTTTTCTGAGGTATTGGCCTTTCCAGTTGGTGCAGATGTTTGGAGAGGTACATACCAAATAGGGCTTTATACTCAATTACTGGTCTAATGAGAGAGGCGTACAGAGAGGTAATAACCTCCTTTTTTTCCCTGAATGCAATCCATTTACTTAGAAGATGAACCAAGTAAAAGGATTTTCTGACCACTGCTGCTACAAGATGGTCAAATGTGAGGTTATCAACCTGACTGCCCAGGTCTCTCACCACAGATTGTGTGCTTGATCAACCTTTCTTAGTGCAGCATTCAAGTACTGAAGGTAGCTTTGTTGTGGTGGAGGTTGTAAAGTACAGGAAAGCGGTTTATTTGCAAAATTTAAACTGGTGATTTTTTTTTTTAGGAGGAAAGCGTACCATAACAGATTAACCAGTTCTTCAGCTAAAAATGAAGGTTCTCCATTAGGTCTTCAGTGCATCTATTCTCTAATGTAGGAAGAGACCTTTCTCACCCTAGCAAAGGCAGACAAAAGGGGGCCATCATCCAGAAAACCATTTTAGAGTTTATGCCAGTTCAAGTCCCTGAACATTAACTGCCAAGAGACCATGTTCTTGTCTGACTAGGCTAAGGTTCTGACTTAACTCTTACCCCAAATGAGGGCAGTTTGTAATCCAAGACAGATCCTGATTATCTCCCTTCCCTGGAATGACTCGGGCACTGTTCCCTGCTCTGCAGCTTTTGTCTTTGATGACAATGGATTTCATGAAGTATCTATTAAAATCTAATCCTACACCACTGGGTGGTTGATGTGAAAATTGTTTCAACATGAGACATTTTATACCTTCACCCTGACTGAAGGCTACCATGATAGAATTAGGATCACCACACCACATCCCCTAGTCTATGGTCACTGTTCTCATGTAAACTTTCACCCGTTAGGATGGATGAGTCAGCATAAGTTGCGAACTACTTCTCTACGCAAAACAGATGTTTTAGCTCCCAAGCTGCTATTCAGACTTGTGCTTTCTGGGTAATAATATGAATGTTAGTCCTCTATGTACATGCAATGTAAGTATGGACACTATGTCCACCTTCCATAAGGACAGAGGATTGTTGACATTTTTAAATATTTATACATATTGATTATTTTCTGCTGAGGTTTTACTCCTAGGCTGAATCTGAAAATGGTCTAACTGGATCAGCACTCTACCAAGGTCAACACACATGAACACACAGCTATATATATATATATATATATATATATATATATATATATAGCTGTGTGTGTATGTGTTTTGAAGAGCTCAGTTGATACTAAATAACAGTTTACAAAGTACAATTGTTGGCACTGTTGCTTTCTGACTAAATTATAAAATATTACATCAGCTTTGTAAACAGCTGAAAAAAAGTTATTTGCAGAATATGTTCATAGGATCATAGCAACTTACTAGGCTAATGGCTCTTAGTCCATTACAATCCTAGCCAAGTTCTATCCTTATTTCCATGATCAGCACCTATTGCCCCTGCCCAGGAGGGTCACAGGTAGAACCCCCAGGATGAATTTACGGTTACATATGCAGTCGTCCAGAATGTGTTTGAAGAGGGCTAATGAGGTGCTCTGTTTGGCATGAAGTGGGAGTCTGTTCCAAATGTGTGGCAACCTCTGGGAGACAAATCTGTCCCTCCAGCAGGTTATATTAATGTCACGTATCAAATTAAGGTCTTTAGAGTGAATAACCCCAGTACCATTTGACTTACAGATATGCTTCATTTCCAGTAAAGCAGGGTCAGAGATTGCCTTGTAAGCAAGGCAGAGATTGCCTCTGAGTAGTGTTAAATACAGAAATGGGCAAAGGGGAAATCATTCATGTTAAATATCACAGGGGAATGTATAGCATCCTTGAGCAGAAATCACTATTGTATAATAGGAGGTTAAGTTATGAAAGTAGTAAGGAAAACAAGGACCCAAACATGCAGACAATGAATTGTAATTGGGACTCTATAATCTGCTGGTAGCCGATGCTTTTTTGAAGCTTGTACTAATTTTAATCATGTGAATGTAAAGTGAAAACAAAGTTTTAATTCTCATATTCATTGTTATCACTGAATGAAAACTAGGACACTTTTTTTGGATTTTAGGAATATTTTAACAGGCTAGAAAGAGAGCAAGGAATCCATTATCTCCATTAAACAGGTAACCAACAAAACTCACTCCTATTCAGGGCTGAGGCAGGAACATTGTTTGATCTCAAATCTCAAAGACAAATACCCCCCCCCCCCAAAAAAAAAAAGAGAAATTTGACTTGCAAATCAAAAAAGCTGATATAAATGTCCTTATAGAAGAATGACAAGAGGTTTCCTGACTAAATTAAAGGCAATGGATGAAAAATTTTCTGAAAATAAAATGTTTGGCATAAGAACTGTAAGGCATAGATGGACTGTAGAGATAATGTGACAGGGAAAATATGAAAAGTGTTAGTTGGACTGCCTTAGCACAATAAATAAAATGATAAATGCATAGGAGAGGAACAGTAAACATAATTCCTGGGTGACGAATGTTACGCAATCCATCTCTTTTTATTTATTTATTTATTTTAGTTCTGTTAATATTTATTCTGAACAAAATTCCCCATTTTGTATTTCTACTGGCAGATCTTTTAATGAGAGATAGATATTCCCTTACTTCTCTAGAAGCCCTAAATGCTAGGCACAATTTACTTTTTACTAATACTATAAATGATTCTGTAAAGATTTAGATGTGTTAATCTTTCTTCATACTTAAATTATAGCCAGCAATTGGTATTATTAATGTTAAAAAATAATGCCTTTAGGACCTTTAGATCCTGCAAATCCATTGAACCAAAGATGTAGAGTGGAGATAACTGCAGAAGAGGGAGTGATATAGCAGAACACCATCATCAGCCCCCTTTTCCCATTTTTCTACATGGGGTCAGGGTATCATGTTAACTGTCGCCAACTCTCTCGATTCAGTGCCACTCTCCTGCCTTCTTCAACACTCATGCCTGACTTTTGCAGATCTTCTTTCACACAATCCATCCACCTCTTTGCTGGACATCCTCACTTTCTCTTACCTTCTTCCTGTCTGTCCCAGATCTTCCTCACCAGATTGTCTTCTGCTTTTCTACACATGTGCCCAAACCACCATAATCTGTTCTCTTTGATCATTCCTGCAACTGGAGCTACTTTGGCTTCTGCTTTTATGTCCTCATTTCTTCATCTGTCCCACAGTGTGCATCCTATCACCTTTCTCAGGCATTTCATTTCCATCACCTCTAGCTTCTTCAACTGTTCTGCCTTTACTGCCCAGGTTTCTGTACCATACAGTAGTACTGGTCACATCACTGTCCTGTAAACCTTACCTTTCAGCTTATTTGGTAGTCTTCTGTCATAGACAACACCTGATACTCTATGCCAGTTGGCTGCAGGCCCTCTGATTCTAGCTTTGACCTCTTCATTCAAACTACCCTTCTCCTCAACAACACCTCCCAGATACTTGAAGCTGTTTGCCTGTATCACTATCTTCCCTTCTATCTCTATTATCAGCTTCTTCTGATTTCCACAATTTGCTGCCATTACCGCTCTTATCTGTGCTTAATTTCATCCCATGTGTCTTCAGAGTCACATTCCATTCTCCTGTCCTTTGCTGAAGTTCTAGCTCAGAGTCTGCCTGTACTGCTATCGTCTGCATGCAGCAGCTTTGTTAATCCGTCCCCTCCAACCTGTTTGCTAATGGAGTCCATCACCATATGAACAGCAGTGGGCTCAGAGCTGAACCCTAATGTACACCCACACCCACTGGGAACCCCTCTGTGAGGCCAAACACTGTTCATACTTGAGTCATTCGGTCCTTGTACATAGCCTATACTAATTCTATCAATGTTTCTGGGACTTCAAACCACCACAGTACTGCCCAGATCAGCTTTCTTGGGACCTTGTCATATGCTTTCTCCAAGTCTAGGAATGCCCAGTTGGACTCTCTCCTCATCTCTAGCTTCTTCTCGAGTATCTGTCTCAATACAAACATCTTGTCAATCGTGGTGCATCCTGATCTGAATCCAAACTGCTCCTCTCCCATCTTACATTCTACTACTCTGTGTATCCTTTTATCAATCATCCTCTCCAGAACTTTAATGCAATGTGATAAGAGTTTGATGTGTCTGTACTACCCACAGTTGTGGATGTCCCCTTTGTTCTTGTACACTGGCACAGATGTGATTATTCTCCAGTCATCTGGGATATGCCTTTCTCTCCACACTGCTATTAGTAGCCTCAGAAGGCATTTCTCCCCTATCTCACCAAGCATCTTTATCATATCTACTGTGACCTCATCTGAGCCTGCTGATTTCCCTGACTTCATCTTCCTTAGTGCTGTTCTTACTTCTTCTAGGGTGGGCTCCTCTTCTTCTCTCATTGTAGGCTGTTTCTGGGGCAGTATAGCTTCTGTGGGGTTTTCTTCATTCAGAAGCTGCTGGAAATACTCCTTCCATCTGCCTTTGATGTCCTCTGAGTTGGTGAGCAGGTTGTTGCTGGTATCCCTTATGAATGGTGTCTGACTATCTTCTTTATCTTTCTGTCTTTGCCTTGCAACCTGATGTAGTTTCTTTGTGCCCCTTACTGAGTCACTTTCCAGAAGTTAGTACAGTGCCTCCAATGCCCTATTCTTTGCTATTGCCACTTCTCTCTTAGCCTCTTTGTTAGCCAACCAGTAGTTCTTCCTAGCCTGGTCAGTCTTTTCTGTCTCCCACTTCTTCCTGCACTCCTTTTTTCTTTTGATGACTTCTTGGACTTCTGTATTCCATCACCAGCTTTCTTTATGTACTTTATTTCCATACCTGGCTCGGCCATATATCTTTTCTGCAGTCCTAACACATGCTGTTTTTAGGCACTGCCATTCTTCTTGAATTCCACCTATTTCCTCCTTTTCTTGGGGTGCAAGAGCCCTGAGTAATTCCTTGAATGGATTTACTTTCTCTCCAGTCAACTTCCAGGTCTTCAGCCTGGTCTCTGTTGACCTTAGAGCCTTTTCTGACCACTATTTGCAGCTGACTGCAGCAACTAGTAGTTTATGCTGTGGGCCAGCTGTTTCACAGGGGATTACTTTGCAATTATGGATTCTGTCCCAGTGCCTTTTCCTTACTAGGAGGAAATCTACCTGAGTTGCATGTTGACTACTCTTGTTTGTGATCTTGTGACTGTCTCACTTTCTGAACTGTTGGCTACTATCAAGCCATTTGCCAGACAGAAGTCTAGAATGGCTTCTCCTTCTTTATTCCTGTTGCCCCACCCATGTGGACCCAGGCAGTCCTCATATCCTGTTTGTCTGTCGAGATATGTGCATTCAAGTCACCCATTATCAACACCATTTCATGTCCTGCTTTATCTAGTAGGTCCTGCAACTGCTGTCTGAATACACTCTTTTCTTCACTATCACAGCTCTGCTGTGGGGCATAGGCTGAGATTATGAATACTGCCCTATCATTACACTGGAGTCTGACTGCCATGAGTCTGTCATTAATTCTGATGATATCCTTTACTGCCTTCTGAAGCCTCTCTCTCACCACAATTCCTACACCATTTCTAGCCTGCCCTCCACCTGAGTAGTAGACTCTGGATCCCAATCCAAGTGGATTTGCTGCACTGCCCTTCCATCTCATCTCCCAGATACATAGGATGTCCAGCCTCCTCCGTATCATCATGTCATCCACTTCCAAGCTGTGTCCTGTCAGAGGAACCTACATTAAGCGTAGCAATTCTCAGTTCATGTTTGTCCAGGGCTGCTGGGCTTTATGGCAGGCACACACTGGCCAATAGGGGCACATATACCCCTCCCACCATTAGCATGGGTCGCTGGTGTGGGTCAGAGTAGGTGGGTTCTCAACACACTTATCACCGGTAACTACCCATTTTTGGCAACATTAGTCAACATGACCAAATCACCTAGAGCCATATTTTACACCGTTGAGTGGCTAAGCCCTGCCATGGCATGCAGTCTGCGATCCGTACTCTGCACCACAGTAGATGCCCAAAGTGACTGGTCTGCACAACTCTTCCCCCTATAGGGGGCCATTTAGAGTCTGTGCTGCTGCCCACAGCTCCATTCATTGGTGAGTTTGAGATAGAAACACTCAGCATGTTTTCCGGACATGGGAGAAACCCCACGGAGACATAGGGAGAACATGCAAACTCCAAACAGTCATTTTTCGGAGGTCAGGATCAAAATACCTTGTGCATGGGAGGCGAAGACCTTAACCACTAAGCCATCTGGTCTATAGCAGAATATAGCAAAAAATAAAAAATAAACCAGAAATCAAACAGGATCCTTAAATTTGTTACTTCTTGGTATAATAAAGAACCAGTAAAATGCTAAAGAGTATATAAGTAATATCAGGCCACTTACCTCAGCATTCACAAAGGTCATTGGTGTGGTCACAAATCGGTACGTCCATCCTCTATGGGTCACTGCAGACCCCATGTCTTGGCCATTTCCAAGAGTCTCAGTCTCATTTAAGAAGGGTTTTGTTTCTAAATCTACAAGTAAAAAAGAAATACAAATTTTATTTTTCTGGTGTTTGTTTATATTTTCCTGTTTTTCTATTTTTGTGTGAAACACACTGACCCAAGTTTCTCTGGCAAACATATGTTCTTTAAAAGATAGTAAGTGGTACTGATGAAAAAAAAATGAACATGACTACACTTTTGCCGTAATTTCCCAAAGTCAGGGGTTCATTGCACATTACCATTTACCAGCTGTCTCAGTATTTTTTCGATGTCTATATAACCTTTGTCAGGGTGCTCAGGTTTTATCCAACCTTACAAAATATCCTGTTTTTCATTGTCTGGCTAAATTGACCGTGTACATATTGTTTACCTTAACCCCTGTAGATTGAGTAATGGCTGCAGTGTCCACTCTAGAGCACTTACTTAAATTAAAATAAGCTTAGTGTTAATATTTATGTAACGACTGTGAAAATAATTATCTGGTTCACTAATAAAACGACTTGTACACAATGACACACAGTGAATGAGTAAAGATGGCATACAAAGAGGGAGAGCTGATTGTTAGGTTTGGACTGCTGATTGTGGTCTAAGCACTAATGACACATGGGTAGTTACAAATGCTGGGGTTTGGCAAAATGGCTGATTCAAAAGAGTTAGGCTTGTGATATTAAGAATTAACCATTTAATTGTAAGATGACTGAATTGGAGAGAGCCTTTGAGACAGGCTGATGTAGCTGTAAGAAGTACAAAAATGTGTTGTCAGCAGCAAAACTGAGGATATGAATGTCATATTAACTAGTAGTGGGTACCTGCCAAAGAAATATTTCTGGGGGAGCAACCAAGTGCAGCTTTTACTTTTATTTTTGGCACTGAACCAGTCTGGTACATTAAGTATTGTGATACATGTACGTTCATAAATGTGTGGCTAAATTTGGGTTTGACAGTTAGGAAATATGTCTCCCTTAAAGCAAATAGGCAGCAGATTAAGAGATGTTGGCAGAGGGATACTACAAATGTAGATGCAAAGTATAGCAGTAAAAACTTTTCAGCGACTTCTATGTGAATGTCATCCAAAGGGAATTAGTTCAGCAGATCAGATATGAGCCATTGGTACTGTTTGGTATCATAGCTGAGACTACAGACCAGATATTGACTGTCCCAGTGGTACTGTTTGGTATCATAAATTCATAGGTTCATAGGTAGGTACTAAGCTATCGGCCCAAGGGCCTACGTAAGCCTAGCCAACAAGGTTCCCTGCCTTATGCCACCCAAGAAATGATTTTCCTGTGCCACTGTCGAGCAGAGACACAGAAGTGATCCCCGGGGTGTATTTCCTATTTCCCATCCACTCATCAAGATTTTTCTTGAACAGTGCTAATGAATAACTTTGCTTGACATAGATGGGTTCCAGAGTATGGGAAGTCTCTGGGACAGGAATCTGTCCCTCCAGCATGTCCTGTTTATTGTGGTGACAAGGTTTAGGTCCCTTGAGCGTGTAGCTCGGAGGGATTGGGATTTCTTTAGGTGTAGCTTGTCCAACAGCTCTGGGTTTGACATAGCTTTATATGTTAGGCAGAGATCACCTCAGAGTAGGCGATATACTACAGAGTAAAGCTGGAGTTTTTTGAGGTGGTCTGTGTAGGGCATTTGTTTGAGGCCAGTAATCCTCTTTGTGAGGTACTTCTGTGGCCTTTCCAGCTGCTACAGATGTCTTGTGAGGTACATTCCAAAAGGGGTGTTGTACTCTATAATGGGTCTAATGAGTGTTGAGTAACAATGACCTCTTTTTTCCTGGATGAGAACCCTTTTGTGATAAGGTGTGCCATGTAGAAGGACTTTCTGACTACTGTGGCGATGGTGGCGATGTGACTATCAAAGGAGAGACTACTGTCCACCTGGATCCCAAGGTCTCTTATCACACATTCATTGTTAAGTAGATTGCTGCCTATGTGGTAGTTCATGGGTACAGAGTTTTTACCAAAAGGGATGGCACTGCACTTTTTGGCATTGAGCTTGAGGCCATGGCTCTGACACCAAGCATCTGTCTCATCGAGGCCCTTCTGTAGGATGTCCACATCATTCAGGGACTTGACTATGACTCCTAGTTTGCAGTCATCTGTGAACTTCGTTAGTCAGAGGTCTTCTGTGTTAGTCTGTACTTTAGAGAAGTAGATACCAAACAGTAGAGGTCACAGAACAGAACCCTGTGGTACTCCACTTGTCACTGCTTTCAGGTCAGATTTGGAGTCTGCAACTTTTACAGTGTGGGTTCTATAAGTGAACCAGTTGGCAACCCATCTTGTGATGTAGGAATTTATACCTAGTTTAGTGAGTTTAGCTATAATTCCAGAATGGGGGTTGGTGTTGAAAGCCTTGGCAAGGTCAAGATAGGCTGTGTGAACCACCTTACCCTCATCTACAGCTTTGGTGACTGCCTCAAAGAAGTTGATCAGGTTCAGGAGGCATGATCTTCCTTTCACAAACCCGAACTGGGTGGGATCCAGAGTTTGGAGGTTACCAATGTCTTTGTTTATGAGTTCCATGATGATACGTTCCATGGCCTTGCAGGCTCATCAGGCTAATAGGTCGATAGTTCCTGGGATCAGTGGTGGCTCCCCCTTTGTGGTGTGGGATAACTGTTGCTGTCCACCATTCAGTGGGCACAAAGCCTGATGTGAGGCTATTATTGAAAATGGTGCTTAAGTGGGGAGCCAGTTTGTTCTGAAGTTCGTGTAAAACGCAGCCTGGGATGTTGTCCGGTCCTATGGATGCTGTGTTTTTGGCTTTAGATAGTGCAGCTTTTACCTGCGTAGTTGTGATTACAGGGACTCTGCAGTTTTCCTGTATAGATATGGGCCCTTTAGGTGGTGAGTGGGGGTTAAAGTTAGCACTGAACCTATCTGCGAGGATGCTGGCAATATCAGTTGGTTCTGTAATTTTCATGCTGTTGTGCTGTAACTCAGAGCAGATCTGGGTGTTGCCATCAAGATTCTTGACATAGCTATAGAATGCTTTGTGGTTGTCCTTAGAATTAGTGGCAATTTTGTTTTCGTAGCTAGCTTTGGAGGATCTTATAAGGGATCTCAGCTTCTTACTGAGGCTGACCAGGGAGCTCCTCCACTCATGGGATTTTACTCTCTTTTGTAACAGTTTCTTCCTTCTGTTGTACAGTTTGTTTATGGCAGGGGACCACCAGATTGGCTTCCTTTTTTTGGAGGATAGCGCCTTGGTTCTGTTTGGGATAGCATGATCCATGCACTCATGTAAGTGCTTATAGAGTGCATTTGTGTAGGATTCAGCAGTTGTAACTGTATTGTCCATCTGGATGGGTGTCATGAATTCACCACTTCTGTCTTAAGAAGCATGAAGTTGGCTTTGGAGAAATTTTTTACCATGGTTTCCTTAATGGGGGGTGGGGGCTGGATGTGGATATCAAGGGTGATTAGCTTATGGTCAGATCAGACCAATGAGGAGTTGACTTAAGGTGTCAAACACCAGTCACTCATGTTGGTAATGACTAGGTCTAGGATATTGTTGCCCCTGGTGGAGGTGTGGATAAGTTGATCCAGGGCATTGGAGTTTATGAATTCTAGAAAGCGTTGAGCTAAGGAGTTGGTACATGAGTAGTTTTCCCAGTTAATGGTGGGGTAGTTGAAGTTGCCCATTATTAGGGTGTTTGGTTGAACCCTAATATTTTCCAGTACATCAAGAAAAGAGGAGTGGGAATCATGGCATATGGTGGGGGATCTGTAGCAAGCTACAATTTGGATTGCAGTTTTGCCCAGAGTTAGTTGCACTTGGATAACCTTGGATGCATTATGCTGAGCAACTAGCCTGAAGGTATGGATATCCTTAATGAATATGGACACACCTCCACCTTTGGTGTTTTGGTCCAGGTAACATGGCCGAAAAGTGCGGTATGAGTTATAGCCTGGTAGTGCAGGGGTGCTCTCTGAAGCCTTGAACCAGGTCTCAGTCACTGCACAGATATCAATGTTCTCCATTTTAAGGAGTGCCTCAAGTGAGTGCATTTTGAGATTTAGACTTATAGCATTGAGTAGCATTACCCTCAGTTTTTACGTGCCTGTTCCTGTTACGGTGGTGAATTTGTTATTTGAACCTTGCCTAAAAAAGGCACAATAGGGGCAGCTAGTGTCCGGAATCCCAGGGGCGACAGGTGCAGGCCATCTGTGGCAAAGCATTGTGGTCTGTCGACAATGTCATCCCAAGCAGACAGATACTGGATTCCCTTAGAATGACACCAGAAGCTTAGCCAAGATGGCAGAATGCTACTCAGGGCTAGGGTCATATCTGCCTGGGCTACAAGATCGGAGAGCTCTTCAATGTCTCTATTCATGTAGCCAGGGAAGTACATCTCAGGTCATTCACACCAACATGGACAATGACAGAGTCATATTTGTACTTGTTGTGGAGTGACCTGAGTGTGTGGGTTATGTGGCGGATCCTGGCACCCGACAGGCAGCTGACAGTAACCTTCTCCTTGTTTAGCCTGGTGAGTGGGACATCAGTGTGCTTGACTATAGAGTCACCTATGACTAGTGTGTTGGGTATGTTGTTTTGCCTTATTGGCTGTGGTTGAGTGGCACACTGAGTCTGTGGGCTATGTGTCATTTGGGTTGTGTTGGGGGATGGGGGTTGCTTGCGTTTCTGCTTTGGAGGTCTCTGTTGCTTAGACAGATTATTATTGAGAGCCTCAGCGAATGTTTTTGTGTTACTATTTGTGGATTTTGGTGGTGTAGATTTAGTGAGACTATGTGATGAGTGTGGTGTGGTGCAAATGTTTATCTTCTCCTCATGACTGTCAAGTTCAGTCTTGGTTGGAGAGAGCTTTACCTCCAGTTTGGCTAGATAAGTGCATCTCTCACAGGTTGTAGTGTTGGGTGGTAGGAGGAGAGGGTTGTCTGTGTACGTGAGGCAATTTCTACATTGCCTCAAGATGCTCAGATTCATCAGATAGACAGGAGAGAACACTGGGAGCTGACCCTTCGACATGCCTGCATAAAAAAAAATTTCCTCTAGGTAAGTAAGGAAAGTGAGTATAAGAGTTGTTTTTCTCTAAGCAAGTGAGAAAAGTAAGTACAAAAACTGTTTTCCTCTAGGTAATGAGGAAGGTTGAGTGCAATAGTAATTAGTAGCTTATTTAGTGCTTACAAGTTCTGAACAAGTGCTGAGCACAAATAAGCAAATTTAAGTGCTAAAACTAAGAATCTGTATCTGAACTAGACAAGTTACAGGACAGAAACAAGTGCAAATGCAGGCTTTCAAATCAGAAAGTTGAGAGAGATGGAAGAGATTGCCCAAACAGCCAATAACTACAATTTCTTGGCCAGAACCACTCCTTATGTGGTAGACAGGTTACCTAGTGCTTACCACTCCCACTGATAAGCTAGAAGGTTTCCTTCCAACACAGAAAGGCTTGAGGGGGCTCATACGCTTACATACAGTCCTGGATACAGCAAATCTGTATCTGGAACACTAGTTACAGGAAAGGTAAAAAACAGGCTTACAGTGTTTTGTTTTTTTTTACAGAAAAGTAACAAAAACAGTAGTAAAAACAATTCACATGCAGTGCAAGCTAGCACACTTGAGTATGTAGCAATATTAGACCAAACACAGTTTAAAAATGCAATTAAATTAAAAAGGACTAAAAGCAAGTGCAGAAAGAGTTTATTAGGTAGAATGTGGTAAAGAGATTGGACTGGGGGAGTGCCCCAGATCAAATCTACAGTGGGGCGGGCAACTGCAAAAGCCACCAAATTTAAACTACAAACCAAAAATAGGGAGGGTGAATGGGACAAAATAGTTTCAACAGAGATCTAAGCAAGAACTAACAGTACAAACTCTAAAACTAAAAAAAAAACAAAAGTCTCATAGCTGAGACTACAGGGCAGAGGTTGACTGTCCCAATGGTACTTCTTGGTATCATAGCTGGGACTACAGAGCAGAGGTTAACTGTCCCAAAGGTACTGTTTGGTATCATAGGTGAGACTACAGAGCAGTGGTTGACTGTCCCACTGGTACTGCTTGGTATCATACCTGAGACCACAGAGCAGAGGTTGACTGTCCAGTACAACATCTGCAAATTTAAATGTATTTACCTGTGTAAATGTAGTGGGCAGTCAGCTCACCGACTTTTAGACGAGTACTGCAAAACCGAAGCACCAAATAGTAGCATGATTTTTAGTTATAACTTCAAAGAAAATCTCTTTACACAAGGTAAACCTTTAATGAATCGAAGAACATGTAAAATGTTTATAACATTTAAAAAGCTCATGTCATTTCTAAACATGGCTAAAACTTAAAGTATCAGCAATTCATTAAGCAGTGGAAGTTAAGCAATGGGCAAAGGACATAAACTTATTAGTAGAAAGAGAGTCGTATTTAAATATCTGTATGCAATGATTTACATTCTGAAACAAAGTCGTAGCTTAAGGCGAGAGTGAAAAAGTGTTCAATAAAAGCTATAAAAGCTGGAGTGATTTACACTGCTAAGTATCTTGAATCAAATAAGGATATATTGATTAGTTTGTTCGGACTTTTGGATCGGTTATGATGCCATCTGCTAATTATTCCTGATTGAGCTGAAAATGTTTGTGATTGAGGAAGTCAAGCAATGCCATTCTACTGCTGACAAGGTAGGCATACTTCTCAACCCTTTAGCACAGAAAATCTGGCCAAAACTGAAAATAATGGGGTACAAAGCCCAGAAATAGGGACAGATTTTAAATATTGCTCTGATAAACTCAGAAAGTTGCTAGACTAACAGGAATTGTGCTAGCATGCATTTTCTGAAGGATATGAAGTCAGAAAATCAAATGTATGTCATTATTTAGTGACTTCAATCCTCAGTAATTTGCCAGAAAAACATAATTTTTTTATGAGGAATAGAGCAAAAATAAGACATGAAAATCTGGATAGTTGAGAGGTATGAAGGTAGGTATCAGAGAGAAGTTGGTTATTAGGAACAAAGGCCCATGTCTCAAGTGAGCAAGGAATAGCAGCTATAGACTTCTGCAGGCTGGAGTCAGCTCTTTTCCAGATTTAAAAATGCAGCGACCAAGAGAGCCTTCTGAAGATTGTGGTGACATGGAGATCTCTAGGAAAACATTAACACACATCAAGGAATTTATGAAGTCCTCCTTTCCTGTCTTTAGCTCTGTTAGCTGTGTTTTGTTGGATAAAAAGATATACTTTTCTGTTGTCAGTGGACTGAGAAATATAAAGAATAGGGTTGGACAAAGAAGCATCCTGTAGGAGAAAAATATAGAGTCACTTTGTACCAAGTGATTATGAAGCTTCATAAAAATTATCCTCTCAGTCTGCTATTTATGGTTAGAATACATATATTGATTATTACAGTATATAGATGAAGTTTATGTCAGAGCTACCCAGGAGAATGACATTTCAAGACTGCTAACCATATGGACTCTCAGAAGACTGCCATTTGCAGAAGCCATTTGTTTCATTCAATTATTTCACATTGTTTTATTTTACCACTGATGGAACTAGCTCTCTAAGGAATAAGGCATTATTTGATCATATAGTTTTACATGAGTGACTAATGGCCTAATGAATAAGGCACTGGTCTCCTAAGCCAGGGATTGTAGGTTTGAGTCCCATTTGGGGTGACATAATCTTGATGCAAATCAGAAAGACCAAGTCGTTAATGTGTTTGCCTCGCAATGTTTGATTCTCACTACTGGAAAGAGCTTTACTGATTGAAGATGTGCAGCTCAGATGGCTTAGTGATTAAGTGCAGTGACTATAATGTACTGGGTTTGAGACCTACAAGTGCTATTTATTTTGGGTAGGAGGTTGGCATAATGGTTAAGGTGTTTACCTTACAAACATAAGGTGCAGGGTTTGATTCTCACATGAGGTAATTGGCTAGGCTGAAAATGGCCCACAAGGGCAGCTAGCCTAGTACTAACCTATAAACTTATGAAATCTGTGACTGTACTATTTACCATTACCATGTACTATTTACCATCAAAAGGAAGCAAATTTTTGGACTGGAATTATGTGAACCCAAATGCCATGCTATGTAATAATGGGAGGGACTAGCACCTCATCATTTAATGTGAGACAGAGTAATGGAAGGTATCCAGTTAATTAGATCCTTGATGTAACACCTAACACTTTAAGATTTATACACTGTTTTTATAGAAACCAGGGATGAATACTTTCCAGTGGCACAGGCTGCAAAAAGTAGTATTAAGTATTATGTAAAGCAGCAGTAAGCATTAATCTGCGGGGACTTCAGATAAATCAGAGACTGTGCTAGTGTGGTTACACCAGTTCAAGTGAATGGGGGCAGTTATATATGAGTTCAGGAAAAAGAGTGAAGGCCAGTTTGATCACATGGTTTCTATAAGTTCCTCTCCCAAGAACATTTTAATGCATGCCGTTACTTAGGTATCTGTAAATATGCATTGCATGAAGAAATGCTTCTCTGTAGCACACAAAAAATGAAAACAGATACTTGTTTGATTTTTTTCCCCAGATTTATAGCACTTGCACACTTTTCACTCTTATGAGCTTCATGAAGTTTACAGCATGCTAGTAAACTACCCACATCTAACATTACCCGAGTTACTATTGCCTCCTGATTTCATTTAGTTATTACTGAATGAGTATGGTGACTATATCCTTACAATAACATTAATGGAGCAGTGTAATGACAGTACTTTAACATTCATCAACCTGTACAATTTTATGTCCTGACATATTGGTACCAGTAGAGTGAGATGACTTAGCGGATTGGCTTTTTAACTAGTACAGTGATAAAACCTGCAGAGTAACATAACAGCTGAGGACAATGACAGGGCTCTACAGTAGAGCTGTAATATATTAGCATAGGGCCAGTACATGCAGCAAACACTTTGTGGGAAGTATTAGTGGACAGTGCAGTGACCATACCTGTAGAATGACAGCATGCAACAGCTAGGAGTGGTAGAAGGAGAAGCACACAATTCATGTTGACTCTCAGCTGAAAGAAAGAAGAAAGTTAAAAATGTATGTTTTGTCTTGCAAAAATCAGGTCTTTTATAAGGTGACAGCTTTGTATTAATGAACATCATTTATTCTGTGGACATTTTAAAATAGCTAAACATTTTGTATAATTTCCTGAAAACTTTCCACCAAACTAGAAGGCACTTGTTTGTTTTGTTATTTATAAGTGCTGGTGTTAAAAATGTTGGAAAGTACACTAATGGGGATTTTTTCTTATATGCATTCAGCAAAAGTGTGTGTGTGCATGCATGCACACATTTATATGCTAAATGTATATGTTTGTGTGTATGTGCACATATATATACTAAATAGATGTGTGTGTGTGTGTGTGTGTGTGTGTGTGTGTGTGTGTGTGTGTGTGTGTGTGTGTGTGTGTGTGTGTGTGTGTGTGTGTGTGTGTGTGTGTGTGTGTGTATGTGTGTGTGTGTATTTTTATGTTGCTGTTGCACATCTTGCATTGCTGCAACCCAGACAGCCCTACAGCACTGGTTCCCTTTTGCATTTTGAAAATTCATGTAATCTGTAACACTTGCTGACCTTATTGCACACCAGCTGATAAATTAAGTGTTTATTATTATAGTAGCCTATCAGGGTAAATAAAGAACATAATCTGTTAATCTTAGGTTCAACTACATGAAAGGCAAATAGTTGTTAGAATTCTATGCACCAAAGTGTTTTGTTGCTATTCTTGGGCTTTTACCATCATACAGGATGTCAGATAGTTGGCAGATGTAAATGCCTCTTTCTCAGATACCACTATTAAGAAGTGAGACCAGTAATAAATGTAAGTGAAGTTGCATGCATTGCAATGCAGTTCTGGATGTGTCATTCCCTGCCATGCAGTATACGTTACCAAATAAGCAGGGCAATTCAATGGGAATGTGTGGAACATATCCAAACCATCAAAGGTACTGATGAGTCCGCTCAAAGGGAATTTGACTACAGTGTAATCTTTCTAGCATTCCAGCAATAGATTAGCAGTCCACCCTCTCTGATTTAAAAGTTGCTCATCTTAAAAACAGAGAGAAGTGATTTTTAGTCTGAGGATTAACTCCTCCTGCTTTCTCAGTCCTCCTTATAAAATGCTGTTTATTGTTTATCATCTTTGTTCATTTAAGGGTCGCACCCCCCCCCCCCCATGCCGGCCATCCAAGCTGAGAATATAACCTAGAGTTGTTTCTGCTAATGTTGTTATGCTAAGGAGCCCCATTCTCCCTTTTAAGTTACCCACCCACTTTCAGAAATAGTAGAACTACAGCCCTCAGCATTTGAATCTTCATTTTTTGGTTTTATATTTACCTTCCTTTTGAAGAATATGAGTAGGACGTCTTCCTGTGGTTTGCTTATCCTGCTCACCATTCAGACAGCAGTGGTCTCTAAAACCGATTTACATAGTGCCCTCTCTTTTGCTGTGAGGGGTAGTGTTATTACTGCTTAAATTATCTGCCTATAATCCATTTTCTGTACCATTTGACACCTCTAGAGTCTCTGTCTTCCTCTATGCATAGTGTGGTTATTCAAGTTCTACATAAACTGTTTGTCTCTTTCATGAAAATGCTTTTTCACTAAGTAGCCTCAATAGGAATATCACAGGAAGCAGACACTGTACATCAACATTTGGAACAGGTTTATTCTGCCTGACTTCACCCTGTGAATTGCTTTCACTTCAAGTGGTAGTGTTCTTGTTAGCAATTATTTCCATTATTTATTTATGTCTTCAATCATTCATTTGTTCTTCTACTGGGTCTTAATGAAACTCCATTGTTTAATCAGTGTTTATTTAAAAATTATGAGCTCAGCTTTGTGTATGAATTCAAGTGGATCATTTAATCAGATCTATGTGACTAAGTCACCCCCCCCCCCCACAAAAAACATAGCTAAATAATTTGAGTTATATTGTCTCATAATGTATTGTAAATAAGTAACTCTGTGGAAGGAAAGATGCTTAGCACGTCAGTGTTATTTATGCATATGTGAGTGAATGTATGTGTATGATATATACATACAAACACACACGTATATGTGTGTGTGTGTGTGTTTATATATATACACACACACAGTGTCACACACACACATACACACACACACACACACACACACACACACACACACACACACACACACACACACACACACACACACAGACACACACACTCAGCACAGCAATAATCTAGTAGTGTTTCAGTTAAGAAAAGTGAGATGAGGATCTCCAGTTTTGATACACTTGATAAGTCCAGTTTATTGTGCTACAAATGTATGCAAACATACACATACTTCCTCCTTTCCACAAACAAGAATCACAATGGCTTTAAGCAGCACAATTTGGATTTTGTGCAAACTTAAACTGGTCTACCCTCCTGTTGTTAAACTGCAGTTTCTGAAGCTTAGTTTTACAAGATGAAAGTATATAATGGTACCTCTATATTTAAATATGACTGGATGTTGTCATTTTAATGATAATCTGAAATGTTTTTCATTCACCCTCTACAAACTCAGCCTAACAGCCTTTGAATGAGTATTAATGTAAGATCATCTTCTCTGTCTGTGATTTTGGAAACCCATGTTTCAAAATAAGCAAGGGCTTTCAGTGGATTAACAAACACTTTGAGCAAAAAATGCCAGGTCTCCTCCTCTGTAGGAATTTAAAAGAAAGGTCGTCATACATTTGAGACACAGTAAAGGTCAATATGGTTTTAATGCAGCCATGTAGAAAATACAGCAGAATTAGCAGATATATTTAGGAGACACCCACGGGGTTAAGTATAGCTCCCGTATCCATGTACTATATACTTCCTGAAGAAAGGTAGGCACTGCTCAGATAAAACTACATCTCCTGAGCTCATTATAGGGGCTTCCCAGAACCTCATTTTAAATGGATTCTGAAGGGGCTGGGATCAAAAAGGCTGGTAGGTGCCACCTCTCTTGACCCCCATCTGAGGGGTGAAGAATATCAAATACCAGTAATACTGGAAATCCAGGTGCAGAGAGCAAAGAGCTGGGGCATTATTTTCACTGGGCAGCTTCAAGTTAAGGGATTACTATTCGGATTATTTGGGTTAATTCTGTTTTTTTCTTCAGGTGTGCCTGTGTTTGAGGACTTTAAGTTCTTTTAAAAAATCTTGTGACTCAATGCCATAAAGCTTTACTGAAATCTGGACAGTCCCTGTGAAACAAGTACATCTGATTGGCTTTTTCCAGTCCAAAATTAAACAAATGAGGTATATTGCAAGTAACATGTCACCATTTTAAATAAATCAACCTATAAAAATGCAAGGGTTTACCAGATTTTAAGTTAAATGAAGGATGCACACTATCGGATGCTGTTTCTGAGCTTAAGCAAGTTTATATCAGGCCATTATATGATTAGACTGTATAGAAAACTATTCTAATAAAATGACACAGATTTACAATCTCATCTGTTATCTTGGTGACATCTATTCTTTGCAGAAGCCTATGTCACATATCTTGCTTGCACTGTACTTGCCTAATAGGTAAAGGTAATGAAATACAAATTACCACCTCTCATTTATTACAGCTGCTTTGTACAGACTCTCCTTTCATACTGTGACTGTAAACAAGCTCTATAAAGTTTATTGATTTCCTCAAGAGAAGATATTCTGACATATTGAGTCTTACCAGTATAGTCTGCACAGGTAAGGTGAAAGCCTTCTGTGTGCAACATAAGCTCACCAGTATAGTCTGCACAGGTAAGGTGAAAGCCTCCGGTGTAACACAAGCAAATTCATTAAAAAAAATTCTTAAGTGGCATTATGTGAGTGACTCATGAGGTAGAAAGTCTTGAGCACCAAACAGCAGATGATGTATGCGATGCATTATATAGTTCCTGATATTCTAACAGATTGCAGAATTTATGTATGTTTAACAGTCAGCTGCCCCCCCCCCATTTTAATTTGCACAAGCCATAAATACAAGTCCCCAAAGACAATAACATATTGTGAAAGAGACCAAGCTGCTAGTTTACAGCCTGTTTTACAATATTGTATATGCTTCCATTTATCATCTCCTACCAGTGAATGGACAGCCATTTTGGGAGGTTGTCTGATCATCCTAAATATTGTTTTCAAATAACATTTAACTATTTCAAGCAAGAAAAGTGAATTACTTTGCTTGAAATTCATATATGTTCTTTTATGTTATTGAATAGGCAGGATTAGTTAGCATTAAAGTTGTAATGACTTCTAAATTGCCAGTCTCTAAGTTCATTCACATTGTACTTGTTTGGGAGAAGGGCAGCATTTATACCCCTTGCAATGGCAATCCCCATGCATGCAGCCTGAACCTGCAATCAGCTTTTGGCAGACAGACTGACTAGTATATGTGTGAGGGAAGTCACATCTTCAGCAGTGCCATTTCAGGTGTGCTCCATGGATGACTATTGTGTACGTTGAAGGGAAGTTGTGTGTACAGCACTGCCATCTCAGGTGTGCTCCATGTATGACTATTGTGTACGTTGAAGGGAAGTTGTGTGTACAGCACTGCCATCTCAGGTGTGCTCCATGTATGACTATTGTGTACATTGAAGGGAAGTTGTGTGTACAGCACTGCCATCTCAGGTGTGCTCCATGTATGACTATTGTGTACGTTGAAGGGAAGTTGTGTGTACAGCACTGCCATCTCAAGTGTGCTCCATGGATGACTATTGTGTACGTTGAAGGGAAGTTGTGTGTACAGCACTGCCATCTCAGGTGTGCTCCATGGATGACTATTGTGTACGTTGAAGGGAAGTTGTGTGTACAGCACTGCCATCTCAGGTGTGCTCCATGGATGACTATTGTGTACGTTGAAGGGAAGTTGTGTGTACAGCAGTGCCATCTCAGGTGTGCTCCATGGATGACTATTGTGTACGTTGAAGGGAAGTTGTGTGTACAGCACTGCCATCTCAGGTGTGCTCCATGGATCACTATTGTGTACGTTGAAGGGAAGATGTGTGTACAGCACTGCCACCTCAGGTGTGCTCCACAATTTATTCCAAGTCTTTTCATAAAACAGTTTACTTAGTTTTGAAAAAGATGTGACAAAAATAACTGCACCTTACAATATGGATGCATTCATTCTCACTTGACCATTGCCTAAGACTGCTTTCCCATGATACTTATACTGTTTTTATTTGTAATTTATGGTCTGCCACTTACAACACAAAGCTGTTCCAGCATTGTTGTCATCTCCATGGCATAGATGGAGGGGTGGAGCACTGACTATGACCCTGATGATCTGGATTTGATTAGTGGCTCTGGTGTTAGAAGGGCAGATGTGGGGTGTAAGAAGAAAGATGAGGTTGTGCTTATTTGTCTCCTTTGGAGGGAGAGGTAAAGGGGGTGTTGGTCCCACTTATAGCCTCTATAAGAGACAAAAGGGACCTTAAACAAAGATGTCAGCTGGAAAGCATGGTACGCATGTAAAGAGAGGAGTGTCACTATGGCAGTTCAGTAGTCATAGTATGCAGACCTGTAGCATGTGACCCAGCATACTATGGGGTTAGGCCAAAAATTATCTAAGCTGTCTACTCCCTGTGCACTAATAGAGACTCTAGAAATAAATTCTGCTGTGGTCCGCACAGCTCTACTAAAATAATAAGTTGCCTACCCAGATTAGGGACTGGCCACCATGAAGTCCAAGTAGGTAAAACAAGAAATAGGAACAGGAGTTAAAGAAATCATGAGTAGTACAAGTTTTAATAACAGACATCTTGGTACAATAGAACCTTACTAAATTAAGTTAATTGAGACTGTTTTGAACATAAAAAGTATTTTTAACATTTTTACTTGCATAGCATTTTTTTGCTGGAGGAGGGTTCATTGCCTGTTGTTCTTAACCCTCTTGTTTCATATATTTTGGGATTCTCATTTCTAGTGAAATGATCAAAAATAATTGTATCAGGGCAAATGATCATTTCCCTTAAAATTCTCTTGGAAGACTCACTATCTCACACAACTTATTATAGAGAACATACTCATCTAAACATGACAGCAGACTAAACAGCTCTGGTAACTCTGTCATCAAGGAATTCACATTTCTGATCTAACCCATGTGAACCCTGCATATTCAGAAAGCAAGCACTTCACTTACACCTATAGCTGGCCTTAGGCATAGGCCAACTAGGACGCCGCTTTAGCAGGGGTGCTTTTCCAGTGATCTGGATGGTGTAGGTAGACCAGGATGGGGGCACTAGGTGGTGCGGGAGGAGGGGGCACTGTGGAACCCTTTTGCCTAGGGCACCAGTTGACTAAGACCGCCCCTGCTTACACCCCATAGCAACATCACAAAACACTAGCTAACCAGCAGAGAGAATAACAAAAAAGCTATTTCAAAATTCTCAGGTCAAGATATATATATATCAGGCTAAAGAGGAATGAAACGTCAGGGAAAAAGAATATAGGGTGATAACACTGTAGAACTGAGATAACTAAACAAAAACAGTAAAGTATGAAAAAGGTATAAATATGTGAAGAAAATGAATAAGAAGTAAAGTAAAAAATGCATTATAATATGAAATATAGCAAAGTCAGTACGAATAACTAATAAAAAAGTGCCCTTACCTGTATCCTACACTCTTTAATTGCACTGTGCTTGTCTGTTGCTGAAACCAATGCTTGATTCTATTTTTTGAAAGGATTTTAAGAAGTGCTTTTAGGGAAGTGTTGTATCTGTGAGATAGCTGATTAGAAACCACAAATATCAGCATCCTGACTTATCTGGTCCAGTTATCTGACTTGCAAGATTTGATAAACATGTACGTTTTTTGACATTGTGCTATTATGTGATAACCATTTACACAATTGTGTGGGATCATTATATGAAATTCTGGTTTAGAGTACATAGGTTTTATCATGAGTTCTTCATTCGGTAACACTTAACTAGAGTATCCCTCAAAAGATCACATTTTCAGCCTCTGTACTGCTTTCTCTACTCATGCATATTTTATGTGTTCTGTAAAATCCATTACTTTCTCTCTGTGGAATTTAAAATCCTTTTTACATCATGATTAATTTCTTCATAACCTTTGTTCTTATTTAAAAAAAATACAGTAAAACTGCCCACTAATTTCTTTTGATAGAACATTTTCTTGGATTCTAAGCATGCATGAGTATTTTAAGTTAACACAACATTGCATTTTCTTAACATCAGATTGAAAGAGTTTCCTTATCTAGTTTGCCCTTTAGTATATTTAGGTGTCTTCCTTCCCCCTTACTTCTTTTCAACTGATCTGGTCCTCTCAAATGACTCCATATATTTCCTTCTTCTAATAGTCTATTCCAATGGATCTACAACGTTTTTCTAAGGAAGTACTTTTACAGATACTTGGAGGAGTTTTCCCTTAATTGCTGATTTTTGGCCTTTCCTCCCTTATGTCCTTCCTGTTTAAGATAAGTCCTTCACATATAAGTGACATTATCATGTGCACAGCACACATATCCTCCTGTCCCTTATGAGCTGTAAGAAGAGTTTCAGATAAACTAGATTCTTATAGTACCCTTTCCTCTCATTTCAGACCTTGTGCTGATCACTTTCCTTAAACTCCTTCCTGAAGCTTGGTGTTGCCTCACCTTGTATGGCCTATTGTACACCATTGAGTGCTGTTATTTCTATGATCTGACCATGGCCTGGTAGATGAGGAGGGTAGATATTACTACCTTTGTTTCTTGACTCTTACAACCTGATGATGTACACCAGCATTCTGTAAGACCCCACCTGCTTGTCTTCTTTCTTTCTTGCTGTTGGTTGCAGTCATAACTTGGACAGTGCACTAGTATCTGCTCCCTCAAACCTCATTTTCTCAGTTCTGACTAATGAAATGGACTTGTTGTGAAACTTTAATTTAGCCCCAGTGTTTGGTGGCTTTGAGAGTATTTATAACAGTCAGTGGGATCAGGGGCCGTAGTCCCTCACCACTATGTGGGGAGGGTATGCAAAGCTTTATCAATAAATACATTTGCTGTTGAATTTATCCCAAGTCAAACAGTCTTCAGTTGACAGGCTACAGAGAAATAGGTAATGCAGGAATGTAGCTTATCCATTGTCCTTCCATAAGCTAATATTTAATGACTGACTTGTTGTTACCCATGTATAGTACTTTGTATTTGCTTGCAGTAAATCACACCTTCCATCTTTCTTCCGATTTTCTGTGTGTTGGGGGGAGATCTTGGGGTATAGCTCTAAGGAACACTATATGACAGCAGTGAAAGATGGACTCACTGAAAACATTAACAGAACAAGTTTAGCATTAAAATGCACCTTGCAAACATTAAGACAATGATATTCTATCTCCCATTACTGACTAAGGATCTGTGATTTACATTGGCAGGACTAAAAATAAGATGTCTGGTGCACTAAGGGACAGGTCAGATTTATATCAGAGTGTGTGTGTGTTTGAAGGTGTGCATGTGGTTGAGAGAGAGTGAATGGGGGTTACCTCTTTGACAATGCAATACACAGGCTTGCCAGTGGTAACTGTGGCAGAAAAGTGTTAATCTGTACTCGTAGTTATAGGTGATTCGGAGACATGTACATTAGCCAATAATAGGGTCACATTGTGAATAGTATGCCTCTGAATCACATTTTCCTGCATCATGGAGAGTCCCTTTTGGCTACAGCTCTTATCTCTGGCAGTGTGTGTTTTTTGTTGCAGTAAGGTCAAATCATGAGTTTTTATTTAATGCGTGAACGGGTGTTCCTTGAAGGTTGTACATTAGGCCCGGCAAGCCAGCACGTAAAACTCTACTGCCAATCATTAGTGGACCGGAGTTCCACTGTGGCGACCCCTAACCGGGAAAAGCTGAAAGACACAAACAAACAAAACTAAAAGTTATTAGATTTGATAAAGAGTGGTGATTCGATCAAGTTCACTGAAAAGTAAGAATATTATTGGATTATACTGTTCAACATGGATCCAGCACCTGGATTAAGTTGTGCCTGTAGCCTTAAACATATACTCAAAATTAGGTTATTGAAATGTTAAGGTTCCATCTAAGGTACACAAGAGGTCTTTACTTGATTTGTTGAATTCTGTCATGTGATTTGGAATTGTTATGTATAATCAGAGCTCCTCCTTGCTGCATGTGTTTTTTAATGTTTAAATTGCACACACACATTGAAGAAGCGCTTTTGTGACTTGAATAACTTGGGCTAGCTATACCTGAAGTGCTTTTACTGGCAATTTTCCAGTTGTACAATTGTGAATAATTGATTTAGTTTTTCTGGTATATCTTTAAAATCTGGCAAGTGTTTATTTACTGCATTGCTCTCTTGCTTAGGTTTCTTAGCTATAAATCTTAGTTCATTCTGAAGTATGCTACTTTACCCCCCCACCAAACCTTTCTGAATGCATTATTATATAATAACTGCCTGTTGTTGTCTTCATGCTTACCCTAGAATCTCTGCTTTTCTCTTTTCCTAGTTGAACTCTACAGTTCCCTACAAAACGGTGTCTACAGGACTGCAATCAGTTTCTTTCAACATTTAAACAGAGTAGGTTGCACACACAAAAAGCATTTGTTATGCTTTCACTTACAGTGCTTTGTAATTAAGCAGGTCACCATATTGGTCAGCCATAGGGCTTTTTGTTTCTACTTGAGTGGTTGCCTCCTTCCCCTGTAACTGAAGTAAATTGACTCTTACATTAAGAGCTGTAATACTTACCTTATAGCTTTAGGACACCTTAGGAAACCCCATAGGGCTCTTTGTTTCTACTTGAGTGGTTGCCTCCTTCCCCTGTAACTGAAGTAAATTGACTCTTACATTAAGAGCTGTAATACTTACCTTATAGCTTTAGGACACCTTAGGAAACCCCATAGGGCTCTTTGTTTCTACTTGAGTGGTTGCCTCCTTCCCCTGTAACTGAAGTAAATTGACTCTTACATTAAGAGCTGTAATACTTACCTTATAGCTTTAGGACACCTTAGGAAACCTTGTAAACTGCAATAGCCCCGCTATGTTCGCCCTCGCTACACTCGGGCTCTCTTCGCTCCCTTCTCTGCCCCCAATTCCCTCCCACCCCCAGTACCTCTAAATTTATAATACTATAGCCACTCCCCCACTTTCTAGATCCTATCTGCTTTCATCTGGGATAATTCCACCCACCCCCATTCTACTATCTACATTTTAATAGCACCTATTAGCTTTCATCTGGCATTTTCCCATCCCCCTTCCAGTACCTTTACCTCACCACTCTATCTTCTGGTGTTGCACCACCAGATAAAACAGTTCCTTAACTCACAAGCTGAATCAAAGATAATGATATACTCCTCTTTACTACCCCTCTTGTTCACACCATACCTCCTTACCTTGTATGAAAACCAGTTTCTCACGGGATTTCAGGTCCCAAAAGGCCATACTATCACCCCAGCTGTAAATCCTTCCACCTTCAACCATACTTACAGTACCAGATCCTATCCAACATCTTGTTCAGTCTATCAACATCTCAACCCCAGGCACATTAGCTCTAGATCCAAACACTCCCACAAACTAATAAACAAATTCCTGAAGTTCATCACCAAGTATAGACTCAACCTAATACTTGGTAGTGATATTCACCCCAACCCTGGCCCACTCACTTCAGATACACATACCCCCCTCTACTTGCAATCTAAGCTACAAACCTACAATTAATAGGCCAACTAACTCTCTCCTAGTCTGTCATCTCAATATTAGAAGCATTAATAACAAGGTACATGAATTGCATGCACTTCTGGATGTCCACTCCCCTGAGATTCTCTGTTTATCTGAAACCTGGTTAAAACCTAACACTAAAGACAATGAAGTGTTACCACCTGGGTACAACATACACAGGCTGGATCGTGCTTCGAGGAAGGGGTGGGGTAGCTGTACTCTATAAATCTGAGTTGAATGTCACCATAGATGTAATACAACCTCCTCAGATTAATAACTCAGAGATTCTTGCCACCAAATTGCAACTTAATAAAAATAAATGCATTAATATCATCTGTATGTACATTCCCCCAGGTAACAATATATCTACATTTGAAGATATCCTGCACTGGCTATCATGTCACTACCCACAAGAAACCCTACTACTTGGAGACTTTAACATAGACTGGGGCACCTGTTCCTCAGAATCCCCAACCACCCATATTAACCTGCATGCATTTACACAAATTATATCCACCCCCTACCAGGATAGGTAAACCCAACTAATAAGAAAGTATACTTGACTGGGTACTCATAAACAGTCACCCCCAACTGTACACATCTGGTATCCTCCTTAATGGCCTAAGCGATCACCTTCTCACATATGTAATTAAGCACAAAACCATTAATTCCCAACAACACTTACTCAGAAAGGTTAGAAACAATAAAAACTTTGACCCTGCCAAATTCCAACAAGAACTAAACTCATGTAATTGGTCTATTCTAAAATACCTCCCCTTAGAGGAAGCAGTAGCATACTTTAACAACAAATTCCTTGAGATCCTTGATTTGCATGCACCTGTTCATTCAAAGAGAACCAAGGCAAAAACTGCACCATGGCTTTCTATAGAGTCTAAACTCAAAATTACCCTTAGAAACAAAGCATGGGCTTTATGGCATTCTTCTAAAGACCCTCAAGATCACATTAAATACAGACAATCCAGGAACAAAACCAAAAAATCAATTTTACAAGACAAAAAACAATACTACTGTAATTTACAGACAGCAAATCAAAATAACCCTCAGATGTTTTGGGCAGGTTTAAATAATCTACTACATCCTGGACAAACTTCAACCCCAATCCCTGCTACTACCATTGATAAAACCCCTGAAGATGTTTCTGATAATTTTAACCAATTCTTTACTGAGACAATTCAAGCCCTAGCTAGCCAACTACCTCCTAGCTCCCCTGGTCCTGAAAGTAGCACCCCTAGAAACCTACTCGCATTCAGCTTCCAACCAGTCGCCACTTCACTTATCTGTACCTTGATCAAAAAATTAAAACCCACTACACTTTCTGCTGATCAACTCCCTGCCGAGTACCTACAAAAATCAGCTGCTGCTATTGCTTACCCCATCTCAATACTAATCAATCAAACCATAGTAGAAGCTAAAATTCCCACCATCTGGAAAATATCCTATGTAATCCCACTTCACAGGAGGCAGCTCTACTGAATTCTCCAATTATAGGCCAATAGCTATACTCTCTCCACTTGCAAAGATTATGGAAAAATGTATTCATAGACAACTCATGCACCGCCTAATCCAAAATCGCCTTATGGCAGACACTCAGCATGGCTTCCGTCCTCATCACAGCACTACTTCAGCCCTCCTAGCCTTTACTAATACCATAAACCATAATCGCAACAATAATTATATATCCTCAGCCCTCTTTTTGGATCTTTCCAAGACATTCGATATGGTTGATCACCAACTTTTAATCCACACCCTGCAAACATTTTGTCTAGATACTGGAGCCCTCCAATGGTCCTCTGGCAGAACAAACTCTCTAACCTTCTACCTAACACCCTTGAAGTACCACAAGGCTTTATACTGGGGCCCTTACTGTTCTCCACCTTCATTAACGATCTTTATACTGTCATTCCAAAAGTCAGCTGTATCCAATATGCTGATGACTCTACTCTGATTTGCTCAGCCACATCTCCAGTAGAGTTATGGTCAGCTACCCAGACCACCTTTAATACAATAGAAAACTGGCTTTCTGAACATTGTCTGATCCTAAATCCCAAAAAAACTAAAATGCTGTTATTTTCACCAACACGTAGGTCTACCGCTTTCACCTTTACCATAAAATCAAATGATGACACAATAATCTCCCCTGACCCATCTACAAAACTATTAGGTGTCAGCATAGACAATAATCTAAAATTTGACCTACATGTTAACCAAACTATCAAAACCATCAATAAAAAACTAGGGTCACTTTACAGAATAAAAGCCTTCCTAACCCCTCCAGCTAAAATTGCCATAGCTCGCTCTCACCTTCTTTCAACCCTTCTGTATGCATCCCCTCTACTCTCGAATTTAAACAAGACTGTCCTTAACAAACTCCCAATTTGCTACAACCACATTGCCAGATTTGCCACTGGGCTGCCTTTTAGGACACATCATTGCATCAATCTAAATCAGCTTGGGTGGCTTGAACTACCCAGCCAAATCCAGTATAATCAACTGATTATGGCCTATAAAATCCTCTATAATCCGGACAATCCTCCTGCACTTAAAAATATTATCACCCCCTATAACAATCCTAGACCACTTCAATCCTCTAACAAACTACTAATTCAGACTAGCAAAATTAATAACACAGCCGGTGATTCTCTCTTTGCAAACTCTGTAAGTAGATCCTGGAACTCTCTTCCAGCTGATATTACCTTACTTTCCACCTTAGGTCAATTTAAAACTAGACTCAAACAACATTTGCCACTTAACTGGCTATGTCAATGTATCAATCCTGGCTAACTCTCTCTAGAATGTGTAAAAATCTGTTAACCAGTTTACTGTGTAATTTAATTTAATCCTGACTTGTGCTCAGGATTAACTGTAACATGTGGAACTTGTTTAACTTGCTTACTTATGTAATCTCTGTAAATAGTCTGTTTGTAGTATGTAATGCTGGTATTATGTAATGCTGTATCTGCTTACCCTTGGAGCTTTTCTCCCCGGGCCTCCGCTGAAAATGTACATGCATCCAGTCGGACTATCCCGGTCAACAAATGTAAAATAAAAAATAAAAATAAAAAAATTATACAGTCATCTATTTTTAAAGGTCTATAGCACTTGAGAAAACACATTTTGCATTACAGCTTGGGTGTATATTTAAAAAAAAGGGTTCCTATTAGATGACTGAAGATGCATTATATTGAATGCATCTTGGTCGAACTTAAAACAACGAAAACGCAAAATAGCAAAGCAGCTTTTAAGCGAATTCTTTCCCAGGGAAAGAATTTGCTTTGCTGCTTCTGTTACTTTGCCATTTTTGGCACTGTAGTGCGATCTCGGAGTTGGTATACTTAAGTAAGGGGTGTGGGGGGCACAATTCCTCACATTGAGGGGTGTGGGGGCAAAGCCCCCCACTTTATGTATTATTTCAATTTTCTTTTTTTTTTCTTTTTTTTTTGGAACAGCAATTTTTTTCCCTTAGAAAAATAATCGCTGTTCTGAGCTTTCAAGATTGTAAGCTTTCGCTTACATGGGTTCGATTATTCATCGTTCGCTTTTTTAAGCGTTCGATGATACAATATAGACTCAGAAAAAAATACACTTTTAGTCTTGATTTCTTTTGACAGTTTTCTTTGCTAGACTGCTTTTAGTATCTGTTTTGAATACTAGGCCATGGATAATGGACCAGTTGGGTGATGGGATTGCTAATGGTCTGTAAGCAGCGATTTAGGGGAAAAAGGTTCACAAAAATACAGGAAAGTTGGCACTTTAGGATAAGTATTGTATTAATTAGAAAGATGGCAACATGAGGCTGTATTGTAGATTTTTAGCAACTAACAGAGTGTACCACTCATACAAATGCAATAGTTTGTGTTCAAATTTTTTAGAAGTGAGCCTCTATTTCAGTCTACAAAGTAAAGATCTGCTGAGTTCTAGACTGGAAAATAGCATTAAACCTCACATTTTATCTTCTGTTCTTTTATAGTTTGAAATAAAGTAGAGAATGCATTTTAATGAAGAAATACATGGAATATAAAAAAGGGCACTAGATAAGTGAATTCCGTAGAGAATCTGGCATTTGGAGAAGAGAGAATTTTGTATGGGTGTAGCTTTCCTGACTTATTAATTTGTGCATTTATAGTTTAGCAGGTTTGTCATACTGAAGATGATTACTCAAGATTAATCAAAGGAGTTTCAAAAAAGTGACTTTTTCATCCAAGATACTGCCAAGTGGAACCATAAACTATTGTAACTGGAAATACTAAAACGCATGCAGTCAGGCTTTGGGTTGCTAACAGTGAATAGCATGGTCTTAATTTTGTTGTCTTTGAGATTTAGTCCTTTAGAGTAATACCGTGTCAGAAATCAACGTGTTATGATTATCACTACTGTACTTGCTTGCTAATAGCTGCTGTTTTACATATCCTGATGTGTGTAAGTGGTGTACTTCCAATTGTTACGCTATCTGTTACACTCAGAATTTGATATGCATAGCTAATTGCCAACTATAACTGTTTTTATGTTGGCAAAATGAATTTGACTCTTTAGAGTATAAATGAACACATTTACACTCTTTTAAGTATCCAATTAATGAGCATAGAAGTGAACACATTTATGAAATCAAGAAATGAAAGCAATGCTTTGGCTAAAGCTATTAAAAATGATGATGCCTGGAATATTTTTAAGTTTATGGTAATACAAACTGTTGATGTTGGCCTTGGGGTGTGACGCTGTTTATACTTAAAAATTAATCTGAATCAATTGTTAAGCTATGTGCAACTTGTTAGCCTGGTTTATTAGTCTATTTCTTTAAAGCCACTTTAAAAAATGCATGGTCTTGCTATTTGGGTTATATCCTGCCAAGAATATAACAGATTCAAAGCTTCAAGGGACCTTCCAAGAGGTCAAACTTTCAAGCTCTTCGAGCTGAACTGACTAAAATACATGTTTAGGTGTAGACCCCTTCAGAGCTTTACTGCTACCAAAGAGTATGCTCCTCTGAGGCTTTTGAGGACCGACCGTTGACTTGTGCTTTCCTTAGCTGGGCAGATAAATACCTTTGAGGAAAAATGCTTCAATTTTCTTATCTTTTACTGATGTTTTATTACTTTCCTCTTCAGAAATGTTATTTTAAAGCTAGGACTGTTGTGTTTTAATGATTATCTCAAGACTGTAACATAGTGTAACATACTTTTAAACTGAGCACTCATCATTTCTGTCAGTTTAAAAGTAGCGTTATCTAACTGATAAACGTTGTCTGCCAGGTGTCATTCCTCATCCTGCAGATCAGATTGGTTTTCTCCTGTTCTTCACCACATACTTTCCAAAGGAGTGTTGGAACCACTTCCTCTTTCCCAGCTGGGGAAGGGGTTTTATGCAAGGATGTTCCTAGTCCAAAAGAAAGAAAGAACAAACTTGGGGAGGAGTTTTGGATCTTTCTTTCCTAAACCTGTTTGTGATAGCGCCCAAATTCAAAATGGTGCCACTTTACAACCTATTGCATCTTCTTCCTCTTTCAAGTTTTCTGGTAAAACTAGACTTGAAAGATGTTTATCATCACATTCCTGTTCATCCAAACTTCAGGTGTTTCTTAAGATGTGTCTGGATCACATTATACGTTCTCTACCTTACCCTTTCAACTATCCACTGCACAAGAGTGCTTACACAGTATCTAGCTCCAGTTAAAGCTCATTGCAAGCTACAGGGTATCCACATTTTTTCATATTCCGATTACTTTCTTATCTTTGCAGAGTCTTTTTCAAAATATCAGACATCTCTCTCTTGAGTGAGAGATCTCTTGCACAAGCTGGGATTCCAAGAGAACATTCAAAATTCTTTCTTAACTCCCTCACACGGGATTATGTTCCTGGGATGTCAACTAGACACTTCAGTTCAGTGAGCCTTTCTTCCACAAAAAAAAACAGATCTTTATTTAGATCTATTTCTAAGTTTTTCCACACAGATTTTAGTCACTGCAAGGGAATACCTCAGGGTTTTTGGTCTCATGGCATCTATGATTCTCATGATACCCCTGGCAAGACTCCACATGAGAAAGATACAGTGGTATCTGAAATCACTTTGGTCCCAGCATCAACACCCTTTATCTTTTCAAGTCAAAGTCAAAGTAAACTTTATTGTCATACAGATCAACACAGAGGAAAAAGTGTCTGTCACTGCACAAAATTTCGATACTCGGGCTCGTACCATAAGAATTATAGTTTACAGAAGGAAGATTAATAATAATTTAAAAATACTGAAATAGAAATCAAAAATAAGATACTAAAAATAAACACAATAAAGTATAAAGTGTAAAGTGAGCTCTGTAGATAAGAATGGCATATTGCACATAAATGTTCGTTTACCTATTTAGCAGGTTAGGCAATGGGTTTGTTGTTCGGCAGTCTGATAGCATGTGGAAAGAAGCTGTTATGGAATCTGGATGTCCTGCATCTAATGTTTCTGTAGCGCTTCCTTGTTGGCAGGAGTTTGAACAGTCCATAGGCCGGATGATGTATATCTCTCAGTAGTTTTCGGACTCTGCCATAGCATCTGTTTGAATATATGTCCTGTAGGGAATGAAGGTTGGAGCCAGTGATTTTTGTGGCTTGTTTAATGATCCTATCCAGTGCCTTCTGATCGGCTTGAGAGCAATTTCCATACCAGACAATGATGTTGTTTGTTGGTACACTCTCAATTGTCGCTCTGTAGAAGGTAAGTAAGATCCCAGTACTGGGGTTTGTCAGAAGGAAAATCACTTGGTGGAGACAACAGATACCCTTAAATCAAGGTCTCACCTTCTCCCTCCCTGCTGCAAAGCGGTCAGTTACCACAGATGCTTCAGAATTTGCTTGGGGACCAGTTTCAGGAGAGATAAAAGGGCAGGGGGTGTGGGGGACACCAAGGACAGATGCAAATACATAAATATCAAGGAGATACTTGCCCTGATCAAGGCACTCAATTCTATGAACCATCTTTGGTCACCAGTACCTCTTCAAGTGGTTACAGACAATACCACAGTGATGTGGTCCATCAATAAGCAAAGGGGATCCATGTCGTACCTCCTTTGCAGACTAGCCATGTTAGCTTGAGATATAGCTTCACAGCACAATCTCACTCTACAGGCATCCTACATTCCATCAGAGAAAAATTGTGTGGCAGACAAACGAAGCAGGACCAGGGCAAACCATCACAAACAGACACTAGATCGGGGGGGGCTTCCAAGATTTGATCCATCTGTAGGGAGTTCAAGTAGGCCTCTTTGCCTCCTCTCTGAAAATCAACTGGCAAATTTCTGTTCCAGGATTCCACACAAGAAGGCCTGGAAGACAAATGCCTTTTCTTTTCTTTTTTTTCCACTAATAGCTAGGGCTTTTCTGAAGATTCAGAAGGAATTCCCCCAGGATCATTGTGGTGACTCCCTTCTGGTCCAGGCAACCATGGTTCTCCCATCTTGTAGAAATGGCCAGGTGTAATTACCACAAGCTTCCTCACAAAATGGATCTACTCACATGAGAACAGGGGCATTTGACACACCCCAACATCAATCATCTTCAGCTGACTGCCTGGATGATCGGGTCTTAATTCCTTTTGGGCATCTGTTTCCTACAGAGGTGCAGCAGGTACTACTTGGGGCAAGAAAACCTGCTACTAGAAAATCATATATTAACAAATGGAAAATGTTTTCTAGTTTTGCCAACAATATAACCAGCTCCCATTCAAGGTTAGTTGTTCTCAGATTTTACAGTATGTGTGTGAGTTACTATCCCGTAGCCTTTCTTATTCCTCTATCAAGATTCATTTATTGGCCATTTCAGAACATCTGCTTATGGATCCTCCTTTTTCAAGGCAGTCAGTTACATGTCAAAATGTTCTTGAAAGGGTTTTGCATATGAGGCCTCCACGTAAAACGGTGACCCCTCCTTGGGATCTTAATTTTGTGTTAGTGAAAAAAACAACACTTGCTCTATTCGAACCAGCTAATCTGGCTGACTTGAAGTTCTTAATATGGAAAACAGTTTTATTGATTGCTCTGACCTCTGCAAGAAGAGCATGTGAGTTGCAAGCTCTTATTGTGAGTTAACCCTACCTCATTTTCCACAACGACAGGGTTTCTTTTAGAACTAATCCTTTTATGCCTGAAGTGGTATCCAGGTTTACTTTAAGTCAAGCTATCCCTCTCCCCATTTTCTTTCCTGAACCTAAAAAGGATACTCCATACCTTGGATGTTTCTATAAATTAGGTACTATCTGGACAGAACTAAATCTTTCTGATCATAAGATCAATTGTTCATTTCCTGTGAAGGTAAGAAGGGACATCCTCTGTCAAAACAGACTAGTATTACCTTTTGTTATACTTACTATGACAAATTTATTCTAGGCAGGGACAAGGCCCACTCTACAAGGACCTTGGCTCCTTTTATGTTTTTTTTGGAAATTATTGGATTCTAGAATTATTCTAAACATTGCGACATGGTCTTCTATACATACTTTTACAAAGCACTATACACTTAATTGATTCTCTAGGTCTAGATCATGCTTTGCAAGTACCATTCTCCAAGGATTCTGGATCCTTCTACTTCCACCTGGCAAATATAGTTAGTCATAGTAATCTACCAAGGCTACCGCAGCAGTGATTGGTATGAAGAACATGGTAGAATTGTGTAAGTTGAACTTACCATAACAGTAGATGCTTGAATGATCACTGCTGCAGTAGCCACTCCTCTCTCCAACCCCCTTGTTTTTTGGCACGCTTTTGTATGTCAGGGTGTGGACTTTTATTTTTTGTTATTCCTAGTCTTGTTCTTTCAGGGCTCAGCCTCCCTCTCTCTGCTGGCAGGAAAGCTATGAAAGGCTTTGGGCAATATTGTACTTGAGGGCCTCACCAGATGCGCAGTAGCAAGCCCCGCCGAAAACCCACCCCGTGATATGTCATTCATGAATATGCATTCCCTCCGAATGTACAACAAAATGTAAAAAAAAAAAAAAACAATACTTTCACAAAGGGAGTTCTTACAAGTACAATATCGCCAAAAAATGATTACATCTGTGCTTATTCTGAATACAATTATTTTATTAGCACACTGTACTCCACATTGTGATCCCGAGGAGGAAGCTTTAGGTAAGACTGTGGTACTTTCTTTCTACATTCTTATGTCCACTTCTTTTATTACTGGTTATTTCAGCTTCCACACAGACACAGACAGACACACACACACACACACACACACACACACACACACACACACACACACACACACACACACACACACACACACACTTGTACACTCGTACCTACTTTTTTTTGAGACTGGACTGGAACATATATATACATTATATATATATATATATATATATATATATATATATATATATATATAAGGTAAATGTAATAGATAAGACTTCTGAAAACGTAGCATGAAGTCTGGCTTATTTATAATAGCGATTAATACAGCTATACTTGTAAAAGACGCCAAGTATTGATGTTTATAAAACTTCCTGAATTAGTTCTGTTTGACTCAACGCACAGTAAAACGATTGTTTTGAGAATAGGACCGTCACAGGCCAGTTTTTCATAATTTACAGACTATTGAACAGCCCAGGTCCACCGCATCTGTCACTCAATTCGCGACATGCCCACTTCTGCGCGAAACAAAGTGGTGAAGCCCTCATGTACAATATCGCTGGGCTTCGCACCTAAACTTGTCTTTTAGTCAGCTCAGTTCAAGCCACTTGACAGTTTTGGCATGTGGAAGGTGCCCTGATGCTTTGGAAGCTGGCCAGCTGTTATATCCTTGGCAGAATATAACCCATATAGGTAAGGTTACTGCAGCAGGGATCATTCAAACATCTACTGCTATGTTAAGTTCAACTTACACAACTGTACTATTTTTACCATGTGATGATTTTTGTATAAATATCTGTGGGATGTCAAGAGACCTGTGTTAATCTGATGAAGTGCCTTTGACAGCAAAAATGTTTGCTGGATTTGTCATGAATAGCAAAGTTCTTTTCAACTCTTGTTCATTCTCAATAGATCATTTTTTATTTATGTATTTATTTTTGATTTGCTATTTCTGAAACATGGACTATTTACCTCTTACACTAACGTTTTTGTAGTATACTCTTAACTGTTGTCATTCAGAGTGTAACCATATAGAAATGTATAATATGTTTGATTTAAATCAGATGGCACAAAAGAGACTCTGTCAGAATCTATCAAGGTGGTGAAATCATTTACATATTGTACTAACTTGGCATTGATACAATATGTTATCTTATAGGCAAGAGATGTAAAAAAACAAGAAAACCAAAAAGTAAGTTCTGCAGTACACCAAGTGTTATTGGCAGAGGAGTGAAGACCATACTATCCCATAAAAACTAAACTCTGTAGTTAATAAATCTTCTATCAACACAACCTATAACTAGCAAAGTGATTGAACAGAAGATGATGGACAATGCTGTCCAATACTTCGGATAGGCTGGATAGACAACATTTTACAATCTTACCATTATTTTAGTAGGCTAAATATACTTAATATCTCACAACACACTATCAGTCCCATAACAAGGTAAGAAACCATGCTGAACAAATGAGAAAGAAAATAAATACATTTTCCAAAATCTTAGATGAAGAGAGAGAAGTACAGCAATGGTTTAATAACACAGAATAAAAAACAATTACTTTTCCCCCATAATATCCTGATGAATAATAACCGAAATAGAATAAGCTTATAACTGTCAGAACCTCTTAGAAATTACAGGGAAAACTAAGCTTATGACTGTCAGTAACTCTCAGGAATTGCAGGGAAGACAATCAGTGGGTAATGATCTACATTTTAATTTATATATAAGTTTAGGTACTAAGAGGAACTTGTGTGGGAAGTAAGAACAGGAAAATGAAGACATTACACTATTTGAAGATGAGATGTGGCCGATGCAAATTTTACAATAGATTCTTAGAACCAGAGGTCAAAAAAGAAACAATTTGATAAGCTGTAAGTTGAGGAAATTGTGAGGATACAAAAGAGGCTCCTGAATTTATAAGAGAACAAATACATTTCTGCCCTACTTTTTGGCTTACCAGAGCTGACCATCATCCAGTCTCAGGTCCTCTCCTTGGCCAAGTATCTACTGAACCTATCATTATCCTTCTGATCAGTTTCTTGGCATCCATATCGTGACCTCATAATAAGTTGGTTGTGGAAGGAGACCTTTTCATAATTCTCTGTAGTGCTGGTGTTTTAGGTTTGTGGTCCCATGGACTCATTTCTAGGAAGACACTATGCATGTGTCCGTGCATGTACTGTGGTTGTCCTTTACCCCCACTGTTGTGCGACTGTGGAGTTAGGTTGACATTTCTATCTTCTTTATATACAGAGCTAGATATTATGTATTCAGTAATTTCAGTTTAAGCATGCTGTGCCTCCATTATTTTAACTTTCCTTATTCTGTACAAGAATTGCCACCATAGTACTCCATATCATAAAGTGGTCTGTTCTGTGTAAAAGCTAATTACATACAGTATAATGTTCTAGCGCATAGACTGTCATTTATATAATCAGTTCTGAACATTTGTAAATTAGTTTGGTTGAAGATGGCCTGTACATGCTCACTAGTAATGACAAGTCCTACTACAACTCTGTTGTGACTGCCTAACATTATAGATATACATGTATACTAGTGCTATTGTGTCTGTTGAAATAACCCTGAGGCAAATGCGGCAACAGAGTAATTGAGCTCATGAATTATAACCCTAAGCTTAAAGGAACATGGAATCTGTAGCCATCCAACAAAAAAACTGTATGATGTTAAAGTTACTACCCCTAGAAATTGGGCACTACACAGGACCCATGATCCAAGGTTTAATTTACCTTGGAGAATAAGGGACATGTAGATCAGCACCCTGATTGGTGAACGAATGTTCTCCAGCAGGGTGTTAATTAAGCAATAACCGACAACGTGGTGTGGTATATTGAAGATTTACCCACAGTTGGTGTGCTTTAATCACGAGGGCAAAGCCAGAGTGATTAAACAAAAGCAACTGTGGGTAAATCTTCAATATACCACAACCACGGAGTTGGTTATTGCTATTATACGACATTATTTAAGAATAAAAATACTTACTTTTCTTAAATAATGTCTTTGTATAACGGCAGATTGCTGCTCTTCCACCAGTTGTGGTATACTGCTTCTGCGTTTTGATGTACTGCGCATGCATATGGGACTTACGTTCCCACACATACCCAGTACAGCAATGCTTTGAAACAGAAGCAACAGAGAAAGGAAAGTCTCCGTTACTCCGTTTTCTCTCTTTTTTTTTTTATTGTAAAAAAAAAAAAAAAAAAAGGTTTGGGGGCAGTTTATACCAACAGAAAAAAGTCTGGGCGACTGGACCTTTTTCCATTGGTATGTTCTGGGATTTACAATGGGCACGCTGGTTGGGCTGGCCAATCAGCATGCATGTTTTAGAATATTAATAGGGTGACATTGTATAATCTACAGGTAATCCCTGCTGAAAAATGAGTCCGTCGCTTCATGGCAGCATATTAAGCCACTGTGGAGTTCAGACTGAAAGTAGCCTAACAGTCATCATTATTTTCACCTTACTAAGCAGTGCTTTTGCTGTTTAGTGAGAGTAAAATACAAAAAAGAAGAAAATTAAAAAATAAAAAAGTGTGTGTATATGATTTTATGCATACGAGTGAGAGCGAGATCAATTAAGCTATTATTTTACACTCGCTAAGCAGTGTTTTTGCTGTTTAGCAAGTGTAAGAAATAACAGAAACAGAAAAAAGTGTGTGTGTGTGTGTGTGTGTGTGTGTGTGTGTGTGTGTGTGTGTGTGTGTGTGTGTGTGTGTGTGTGTGTGTGTGTTTGTGTGCATGAAAGCGGAAGTGTATGCATGTGTGTATACAAGAGTGAGTGAGTGAGTGAGTGAGTGAGTGAGTGAGTGAGTGAGTGAGTGAGTGAGTGAGTGAGAGATGGCAGGCCTCATAACACCCCTGAGCAGGCATTATTTGCACAGTAACATGCACCCTGTTGGGCAATTTTTGTTTGCTTCTCTAATATCCAAGTTTGCATTCATTCCCATGTCACTTCCATGACAGACTATCCGCTAAATGATTATATGGTCACTCTCAAGCTGTCCATAGGTCAAAAAAGGGAAGCAGAAGCAGATACCAAAGAATTAATTTTCACTGAATTTGGTGTAAATAAGCTTCATTAGCATCGAACAAACACTTGATTCATTTTAATAAAATGCATGATATTAATGCATAATAATATGATATTGAGGGAAGGCTTCTCTCTATCTTCTTTATTATGTATTAATAATTCCATGTTAGTAAACATTTGAGGAAAGTGCAAGGATGAATGTCAACAGTTTCACTGCCTGTAATTAACAGACTGCAATTAAATGTGTAATTAATGGTTAATAGAAGCATAGGAGACACATAGGGGGTTGGTAACTAGTGCTCACTGCAAGTTTATTTAGAAACTAAAGTTTACTGATTTTATATACAACATGGTAACAAAGGTATTGATGATTATACAAATTCAGTGGCAGTGGATAATCCAGGATTATTGTAAAAATAAGCTTCTGTAATCTGATCAAATAGTGCTAAACATATTAGATGCCATTAATACGTTACTCCATGTCATATATTATTACTTGGATGGTTGTATATGTAAGGGTACCATAAACATATAGTTGAACTACTGAGGCAGAACATAAATTCATTATGCTGTTTCATTTGCGAACTAATCTAAATTGCAGTACTATGAAGCACTAATTCTAGCCTGTTCATCATTTTTATGATATAATAATATAAAAGAAGACTGAAAGATGTAACAGGGTCACTACTTTGTTGCATCTGAGTGAAAGTATTTGTTATAAAATCCCACATAGACTAATTGTACTGTTAAAGCCTTACATACTTGGCAACATGGTGGCTAAGTAGTTGAGATCTCTATCTATGTGAGTTTTCTCCAGCTATTTCAGTTTCTCCTCATGTACTAAAAATTTGCAGAGTGGAATGATTGCTTATTCCAAACTGTCCCTATAGATATGTCATTTACACTTACAGTTATGGCTAAATAGGTCCAAGATGGAGCATTTCACTTATCTAGCAGATGATTTTAATTAAAATTAAAGCATTACTTTGAATTCCCAATCAAAGACTTACAATTTTCCTTTCAGACTTCATGATTTACAGAATGCACTTTCAACTGCATCTGTGTTTAATTGTATGCAATCTGGATTAGATGAAAAAATGTATAACCAATATATGTGAGAAATTTAAAAGAAAGAACGTGTATAGTAATACTTTTATATTCAAATTAATTGTGCTTAACTGTTTTTCTTCAAATGATTCCTGTTGTATAATCTAGCAGGTGAAACAACTGCCATTAAATGATACAAAATGTGCACAACCCATATAGACAGAGGTATATAATTGTTTGTAGAAATGGGCATATAGAATTTGTTTATTTATATATTACAGTCCTATCTGTCATTCATTAACCTTTCAGCTTAAGTTTCATGCAAGAAAAGTAAAATATTGATATTGGGCCGAACTGTTGTTTCATTAAAACCTGCAAATTGTAGCTACGGATAACAATAAAGTTACTGCAGTTAGGAAAACTGTGACACTTGCTAGAGGTGAAAAACACAAGAAAGCTGAAAGACAAAAGGTGAACTAGAACCAGTTGCTAATTTAAACATTCACTGAGCCCAGGCAGTGCCTTATGTGGTTAATCCTAAAACAAAAAAAAAGTGAACTGTATACATTGGAAGATGCTGGAGTGCAATTAAAAGTAGAAGATGACAAATGAAAAAATATTTCCAGGTGCCACAGTCATTATTTAATTTTCTCTAAATTACTTAAAGCTAATACTTTTTTACGCTATGCACATTATGATTAGTGTAGATGTGTGTGTGTGTAAGTTGGGGGGGTCTTAATAAGGACATAAACAGGGAAAAACATGGTCATTGTATTTGGTTTATATGTAATGGCATTTTAAGATAGTCAAACTACAGGTACTAAATAAATTTGCTAAATTTGCAACTTTTTACCTCTTGTTTTATTGTAGCTTGATTGTCAGTGTTTGCATTACAGTAGACTGGTGCTGTTAGAGGTTATAGATGTCATAGCTCTGGTCCCATGGTCCCAATAGACATGTAGATATCAATTGGTGGACACATATGTTGGGTAGAGTAGCTCATAACTGCTTTCCTCAAATGACGGAACAGGTTGAATTCTAAGATGCCCCATCTTTTAGACCTTGACAATACAGATCCTCTCTTATTCTCAGCTCTAGTCAAGTGAGGGGATGCAATTGTGATTGAGTGAGTCCACCAGTACATTAATTTCCCTTGGATGTGAACATCAGTGAGAAAGAGAGAGATGACACAGACAATCACCCACTACTAGACATACAATGCCAGTAGTGTAGTTACGGTGGGATGGGAGGGGTAATTGCCCCGGGTGTAAAATGATCGGGTGCGATCGGCTGATCCTCATCTCTCTCTCTCTAATGCATTGAGCTGTAGCTGTGAGTGTTTTGGGTTGTGCACAAATAACTGTAATAAGACAATCGTTGCATTCAACTTATTACAGTGAAGGGCTTTTTATGTAGATCTGGAGGAAGGGCCACTGGTTCATAGTTGTGGCCCAGTATGCTGGCTGAATCAGCTATGCTTTTGCACAATGCCTTTCTTAACTGGGGATATGTGCTCCCATTTATTCACATACCATACTATGACCTGGTTATCTGGCAAGAGCAGAGTCAACACTATTATCAACTTCTTTGCTGAGTCTGAAGGATTTATAATGCTATCTTCAGCTAAAGCAGGCTTGTGTAAAGCACCCTATCATGAGTACTGATTTTCCCTGCACTATGGAGGACACTGAGGAACTATCCATTGTCAGAGATAAAATAGAAATGTCTAGCCCATAAATTTAACTGGGTCTATTTCTTGGTCAAGGACCAAGTCTGACAGTAGAAACCTTGATGTTAAAAGAAAATTTTATTCACATCCATGTGTTGACTCTCTCTTTAAACTTTGAAAATATGTGTAAAGCCTTTGGATCTAAATGAAGTTTATTCTAAATTTGTCTAATGTTTGTCCAATGCATATACCCCCTTCTTTTATAGTGTAATTTAACACTGACTTAAAAACACATTTCCACAGTCAGTGCCACATCTATTGAATATAGATGTCCTTCCAAATCACTGATACAGCACTTGTAACCTATGGATCTTCTCTCAAGGGTAGCACTATGTACAGTCAGTATACCAAGCCTTTAATTCTTATCATTGGGGTTCATCAGACGCATGGTCCCCATATCAACGTATGGCATAATAGTTGGCATATGGATACTCCAGGCTCAGAACTACTTGGCCACTAGTCCAAATGTCATAGTTGAATGTCGGTCTGGATGCTCTTCGCTGTTCTGGTTATATCAAGCCTGTTTCAGATATGTACCCTATTGGAGTTCCTTTTCTTTCCTTTTATATTGTACTTTGAGAGTTCACATCATCCAAGAAAATGAAATGTCAGTGTGGCAGGCAGATTTCCCATAAGGATCATTTCAACAAGTGTTTGTTTTGTCAAGATGCTTCTTACAACCAGCTATGGAGAGGCTGGGGAAGAAGGTCTACACTTCTGCCACTCTGGCATTTCATGCTATAAACTATCAAACTCACATGACCAGGTATATTTTATTCCTTTTATCTCGGCTTGGGGTATTCTGTCTGACTTTCCTGATTCTGAGGCTAAATCTACAACCATGACCACTGCTCTTTCCTTTGGTGGGATCCACATCTCAGGTAGCTCATCATTCCATGTAGCTTCAGTGTTGCTGATGCTCCCTTCTGAGCTGCTGCTTCAGGCTCTGTCATGAGACACTATTCAAGTCTTCATCTTCAGGCTTTGTGTGATGATTTATGGCTAAGCTTTTTGATGCTTCCTTGGATAATCAAAATCTCTTTGGAACTCCAGTGACTGATTTATTTAAGACCTCACAGGACCAAGACAAGGTAATAAAGGATCTTAAGTAGATTTTTGTGGAGTTGCTTCCAGTGGTTTGAGGGCTCAGGGTCTCTGCCCCCCTCATCAACAACTGGATCTCATCAACATCAAAGAGATGTGGGCACCTATCCTTGCTCTCCAAGTATTCCACTCCCTTTGGTTCCCAGCCCCTTTAAGGGTCTCTACAGACAAAATCACAGTCATGTGGTACATCAACAAGTGGGGAAGGTATATGGTCTTCTCTTCTTTTCAGACTTAGCCCTTCAGGCCTAGGATCTAGCTATCCAACTGCAGGTTTTCCTTCAGGCATTTTACATATCTTTGTGACAAAATCTGGTGGCAGACTCTCTCATCAGGTCTAGGACACAATCTCACAAATGGATGTGTCACAGAGAGATGATTCTGGACTTAGGATCATCTGTGGGGTATTCTTCAATTGGATCTTTTTGCCTCCCCTCAGAACAGACAGGTTCCTTGCTTCTGTTCCAGAACCCCAAGTCCTCTGAATTAGAGAGTCGATGCCATGTCTTTTTTTCTTGGGAGGGGTGTTCCTTTATGCTTTTCTTCCTGTTCCTCTTCTTCCCAGGGCCCTACACAAAATCAAATCAAGACTTTCCATAAATCTTGTTGGTAACTCCCTTTTGGTCCAGACAGCATTGGTCCCCCTCCTTTTTCATCTTGTGAGGGGCAATCATTACAAGTTAGCTCACCGAATGTATCTTCTCACACAAGATAAGGGGTCTCTCCTTCACCTTCATCTGTCCACACTTCATTTGACACTTTGGGTGAAAGAGTTGTAATCCCCCTTCAACACCAGTTTTCTGAGGATGTACTTAAGGTACTTCAGGATGCTAGGAAAACAAATACCAAAAAATCATGTATGTCCAAATGGAAGAGATTTTCTGTTTAATTTCTTAAGCTTTACCAGGATCCCTTCTCAGTGGGGTCATTTTGGTTCTCTGTTACTTGTGTGAATTGCTCTGTGCAGGCTGGCTTGGCATATTCTTCTGTCAAAGCTCATTTTTCAGTAATCTCTGCTTGTTTGCCTTTAAACCCACCTTTGGACACTTGTTTTGAGGTTAAACAATTCCTGGAAGGCCTCTGAGAAAGCCCATCCTTCTTTCATAGAACATAGTTTTGTTCTTGAGAAACTGACCTAGGCTCCCATTGAACCTGCTGCTGCCTCATCTCTACAATATTGTACCTGGAAGATTGTTCTACTGGTTGCCCTCACCATCAACAACAAAGTTTCTGAACTCCAAGCCTTGATGGTGGTTCCCCTTTTTTGATTTTTCATAGAGACAGCGTCTCTCTGCATACTAATTCTTTTATCCAAAGGTGGTTAATAAGTTATCCCTTAATCACTCTATCCAGCTTCCTTCCTTTTTTTTTCTCTACAATCTGCTAGTGAGAGGGTTCTGCACACCTTGGATATTCATATACAGCTGACAATTTATTTAGACAAGACAAAGGCTATACCTATATCTGAGAAACTTTTTCTTTTCATGCCATGACATTAGATTTAGCAGTTTCTAAGCAAACCACCCCCTCCTGATTTCAAAACCCATTCCTTTTATTTTCATGGTAAACAGCTTTCTACTTCTGTTTGAGCCCATTCTACCAGGTCAGTGGCCTCCCCTTAGACTTTCTTCAAGGGTTTGGATACCAGTTCCATAGTCCCACCAGGGGCTCCAATATCCTAGACCTGGTCATTACCAACATGGGAAATCAATGCTCCATACCTATGGTCACCCCCTCATTAGTCAGGTTTGACCATAAGCTAATCACCCTTAACATCCACATCCCACCCCCACCCCCCAGTAAAGAAACCACCATAAAAAACTTCTCCAAAGCCAACTTCATGCTACTCAAGTCAGAAGTGACAAACTTCATGACACCCATGCAGACGGGAACTGAAAGTTCAACTGCTGAATCCTACACTAAGGCTCTGTACGAGCACATCGACTCATGCATGAATCGTGCCATCCCAAATAGAACCAAAATGCTCTCATCCAAAAAAAGGAAGCCAATCTGGTGGTCCCCTGCCATAAATAAACTTTACAACAAAAGGAAGAAACCTTTGCAGAAAAGAGGAAAATCCCAGGATGCAAAAAACTCCCTTACTAGCCTCAGTAAGAAACTGAGATGCCTCATAAAATCCTCCAAAGCTAGTTACGAAAATAAAATTGCCAAAGATTCCAAAGACAACCACAAAGCATTCTATAACTATGTCAAGAATCTAAATGGCAATGCTCAGATCTGCTCTGAGCTAAAACAGAATGGCATTAAATATACTGATCCGAAGGATATTTCCAATATCTTGGCAGATCGATTCAGTGCCAACTTCACCCCCCTCTCACCCCCTAAATGGCCCATCTCAATACCGGAAGATTGCTAAATTCCAGTAATAACGGCCACACAGATACAAAACGCACTCTCTAAAGCCAAGAATACAGCATCCATGGGACCAGATGATATCCCGGGCTGTGTACTACATGAACTACAATATGAACTGGCACCTCACCTAAGTGTCATGTTTAATCATAGCCTCACCTCAGGTTTCGTGCACACTGAGTGGCGCAGAGCAACAGTTATCCCAATCTACAAGGGGGGGATCCACCGTGGATCCCGGAAACTACCGTCCCATCAGTCTGACAAGCCTTATCTGTAAGGCCATGGAGCGTATTATCATGCAACTTATAAACAAAGACATTGGCAACCTTCAAACACTGGACCCCACCCAGTTTGGGTTTGTGAAGGGCCAGTCTTGTCTCCTGAACCTGATTGACTTCTTTGAATCAGTCTCCAGAGCCATGGACAAGGGTAAGGTGGTCCACACAGCCTATCTAGACCTTGCCAAGGCCTTTGACACCATCCCCTACTCTGGAATCATAGATAAACTTACTAAGTTGGGCATTAATCCCTATGTCACCCAATGGGTTGCTAAATGGCTTACTGATAGAACCCACACTGTAAAAGTAGTCGACTCCAAATCCAGCTCCAGACAAGTGACAAGTGGAGTACCTCAGGGTTCAGTCCTGGGGCCGCTCTTGTTTGGCATCTACTTCTCTGAAGTACAGGTCAACACTAAGGGACTCTGGCTAACAAAGTTTGCAGATGACTGCAAACTGGGAGCCATTATTGAATCCCCAAATGATGTGGATACTCTACAAAAGGGCCTTACAGAAACAGATGCTTGGTGCCAGAGCCATGGGCTCAAGCTCAATGCCAAGAAATGTATTGTTATCCCCTTTGGGAAAAAACTTGTATCCATGAATTACCATATAGGTGGCAGTACACTAAATGCAGAAAGTGTGATAAGAGACTTAGGGACACAGGTGGACAGTGGTCTCACCTTCGATAACCACATCGCCACAACAGTCAGGAAATCCTTCTATGTGGCACACCTCATCATGAAGGGCTTTTCATCCAGAAAAAAGGAGGTCATTGTCCCACTGTACTCATCCCTCATTAGACCCATTATAGAATACAACGCCCCATTTGGTATGTACCTCTCAAGACATCTGCAACAACTGGAAAGGCCTCAGAAATACCTCACTAAAAGAATCACAGGCCTAAAGCAGATGCCCTACGCTGACCGCCTTAAAAAACTCCAGCTATACTCTGTCGCATATCGTCTACTCAGAGGCGATCTCTGCTTAACATACAAGGCCATGTCAAACCCAGAGCTGTTGGACATGCTACACTTAAAGAAATCCCAATCCCTCAGAGCTACACGATCCAGGGATCTAAACCTTGTCATCACAATAAACAAAATATGCTGGAGGGATAGGTTCCTGACCCAGAGACTCCCCAGACTCTGGAATAGATTGCCCATACATGTCAAGCAGAGTGCCTCTTTGGACCTCTTCAAGAGGAACCTTGACGATTGGATGGGAGAAAGGAAATTCACCCCAGGGATCACGTCAGTCACCCTGCTAGACAGGGGTCCAGGAAAGTAAATAATTTGGGAAGAAATAGCCAGGGAATTGTTATGGTTAGGCTTGTATAGGCCCTAGGGCTGATAGCCTAGTACCAACCTATGAACCTATGAACCATCCTTGAAGCTGCTCCTTGGTCTTCTATGCACACCTTCACTAAACATTACAAGTTAGATGCCATTTCCAGAGCCGTGATGGGTTTCACCAAGGCTATCCTTCATGGGTTTGAGGAGGGTTCCTCTTTGCCTTCTTCCTCCCATTCCTTATAGTAGCTTTTGTACTCTCCCATAGGTTATAAATACTGCAGCAGTGATATGGAAGGACATAGTACAGTTGTGTAAAATCTTATCATAACAGTAGATGTCCTTCTCTTTACTGTTGCCAAGTTCAGTCCCTACCTCCTGCCCCCTTTCTTCCTTTTTTCCTGTGGGCAGCTTCTGCCTGGCCAAGGGGTCTTTGCCCTTCTGCTTAGATATCTCCTTTTTCCCTGGATGTACATGTTCTCATTAGTCCTCGGCTGTCTCTGGTTCTCCTGGGGCACTTCAGTTGTGAGTTTGGAGTGTCCTTATGTCATCTTTATGCCTTACAGTGACACGGGGGCATACATATGATGTATGATGTTGATAAAAATTAAAGACTTTAGTATACTGGTCAGACATAGAGCTGCCCTTGGCAGGAGATCCCATCGGTTAGGAATACTGCAACAGTAAATAGAAGGATGTCTACTGTTATGGTAAGATTTTACACAACTGTAGTTTCTCAATATGGCTCAGTAATGATTCATCCTTTTAGGCATTACATGCCCTAAAGCACTCGCTGTAAATTTATAGTTAAAGATGCATAAATAAATTTGAAGTTATGCTTTATATTTTTCCCCTCTTGATGGAATGCACTTTGTAAATTTTTTATGCATTCCTTTTAATAGATAGATGCCAATCTGAATGCAAATTCAGAAGCAGGAACTATATTATACAACTTCCCTTAACAAGTATCAGTGTATTCATAGTACTCAGGACACTTGAAGTAATCTAGACGTTTGGTAGTTTTGTTTTTAATGAACACAACATTGAACTTGAGATGTTTTGTATTATCACTAGTGATAGGTTGTTTGTCCAAAATAATCTACTGCTGTATTTTGTATGGCTTGTAGAATATATATAGCTCTGGTGATCAGTCTGGCAATGTAAAACGATTTCCCAACAACTGTGGACACATGGTGATCAAAGGACAGTTCACTGTCAATGAAGGTGTCCAAGTCCCTAATGACTAATTCATTTTTCAGAGAAGTGTCTCCTATGTATTAGGAATATTGGTGTCCAGGTTTACCAAAGGACATAATGCTGTATTTTTTTGGTGTTTAGCTTATGACTGTGGTCCAGGCAGCACTTGTTGGTGCATGATAGGCTCTTCTGGAGAATCCAGACACCAGTCATGAAGTTGAAGACAGTACCAAGGTTCCAAGTCTGCAGTCAGCTATAGGCCCTTGGCATCAGAGAAGTAAATACCAAAGAGCAGTGGACCTAGTACCAATCGTCTGGGACACTGCTAGTAATTATTCTCTTTCAGAGTGTACCTACAGCCCTAATAGTTTAGGTTATGTTAAAGCAACTATGACAGGGCTTTACATTTAGTTGTATTAGCTTATCAATAACGCCAGAATGTGGAATGGTATCAAAGGCCTTGGCCAAGTCCAGATAGATTGTGTAAACTGGTTTGCCTGATTCTGATGACATGACTTATTCAAAGAGGTCTCTGATATTTGGGAGGCAGGATATGCTTTTAACAAACCCAATCTAGTATGGGTCTAGGGTTTGAAGTCTTCTTATGCCTCTGTTATTAAGTTCTCTAATGATGCTGTCCAATCCCATATATATATATATATATATATATATATATATATATATATAAAAGGCCAGGAAGAATTATGGATATATAGATTTGTGGATCAGTAGGGCATCCCTCTGTGTGTAATAAGATGGCTACAGCATTTCTCCATACCTTTGACATACATCAAGTGGAGAGGTTGAGATTTATTAGACTTAGTAGTGAGTGCTACTTCTGCTCTAGTAATATTAGTTCTGCTTATCTGATATCTCTGCCTAACATAGTTTTCAGTCTTTCTGTCAGTAGTTGTACAGTTTCCAGGAAGTACATTTTCCTGCTCTCTGGCAGATTCAACACGTCTGTTCACTGTGAGAGAGGGAGCTTTGAGCAGCCTATCTGTCCCCGGAGGAGTGGTTTCAGCCCAGAAATTAGTAGTTTATTGGCCATTTTGGGCTAATTTCTATCTATTTCATTTGCCTGCTATAAAACCCACATTTGCAAGATTTTTTATGCTAGTATACAGCTCAGCAAGCTCCTGCTTGGTGCCCTGCAGAGTTCTACAGCAGCAGAGAGACAAAAGAGAGACTTTGGAGTGATTAAGTATCATTTTTCTGCATTTTCTTGCTGCCTTTAGCTAATTCCACCTAAAACACCAATTTTCTAGAGTTTCTGTGATTTAAAAAGCTTGTTTTAGGTACATATTCTACTTATTTTACTGCCTGCACTTTAACAAAGTCATTTTTGTGTTTAAAATACCTGTTTAACTGTTGTAGGCTACACGTTCAAGTGTGATAGCCATTTCTGTGCATTTAAAGTGTTTTTTTTTTTATTGTATCTGCTTTATTTTCTGGAAAAAAAAAAAAACACAAGAAAAAAATACTTGTTTTCACGCCTTTCTAAGCTGGTTTAGTCCAGTTTTCAGGTTAGTGCTGCATTCAGGGCTGTGTTACAAGTTTTTGTATTTCCCCATATCTTATTTGGATAGAAGGAAGTTTCTCTGTTTACTATGAGAGAGGGAGCTCTGAGCTGTCCCTGGAGGAGTGGTTTCAGCCCAGAAATTAGTAGTTTATTGGCCATTTTGGGCTAATTTCTATCTCTTTCATTTCCTTGCTATAAAACCCACATTTGCATGGTTTTGCGCCCCGGGCAGCACCAGTTAGCTAGGGTATAACTATTCCCGGCTCCACAAAGTCTACTCTTCAATTTTTCCCTTGGAACTAGACAAACTTTCAACTTAAGCACTCAAATCATTCACTTCTCATCCTGGCACTTGCTCAAAACTCACAGCAAGCACTAATAAACCTTAGCACTAGAACCCCCTATACTGTAGAGAGGTACAAAGCTCTCTATTCGACCTTACCAGCCAATCAGTAAAAGAGTTCACTGTACCAATCCAGGCATGTCCAAGGGACAATTTCAGGTGTACTCTCCAGTCCAACTAGTGAATCTGGGCATTTTGAGGCAATGTTACAATTGCCTCATGTACACAGACAACCCTCTCCTCCTTCCACCAAACACTAATACATGCTAGAGATGCAATTATACAGCCAAACTGGAGGCTAAGCTCTCTCAACCCAAGATTGGACCAAGCAGTCAAGAGGAGAAGGGAATTACTTGTATCACACCACCAGTCTCACACAGACCAAGAAACCAGCACTGGCAAAAAAACGCACATAAATACACAAAAACGTACTCGGAGGCTCTAAATAAAAATCTGCAAAAGCAACAGAGACCTCCAAAGCAGACATCCAAGCAACCTCCGCCCCCAACACAAACCATGAAACACATACTTCACAAAACCAGTGTGCCACACAATCACAGCCCTTAAGGCAAAATAACATACCCAACACACTAGTAATAGGTGACTCTATAGTCAGGCACACTGACGTCCCACTCACTAGGCTGAACAAGGAGAAGGTTACTGTTAGTTACCTGTCAGGTGCCAGGATCTGCCACATAACACAAGCACTCCAGGTCACTCCAAAACAAGTACAAATATGACTCTGTCATTGTCCATGTTGGTGTGAATGACCTGAGCCATACCTCCCTGGACTACATGAAAAGAGACATGGAGGAGCTCTCTGATCACATAACCCAGGCCGGTATTACCCTGACCCTGAGTAGCATCCTGCCCTCACCAAGAATGATACTACGGTATACAGAAAAAAATTATCAATTTCAACAATTGGCTAAGCTTCTGGTGTCATTCAAAGGGGATCCAGTGTCTGTCAGCCTGGGATGACATGCTCGACAAGCCACGCTGCTTTGCTAGAGACGGCTTGCACCTGTCACCCTTAGGCTTTTGAATACTTGCCACCCCCATAGTGCCTTTTTTAGGGAAGGCTCAAAAGACAAACCCACCGTAGTAAATAGCACAAGTAACAAAAAACTGAGGGTAATGCTGCTCAATGCCAGAAGTCTAAGCCTCAAAATGCATGCACTCGAGGCACTCCTCAGTATGGAGAAAATTGATATACGTGCAGTAACAGAAACCTGGTTTAAGGCTCGAGAGAGCACCCCAGCACTACCAGGCTACAACTCATACCATACATTTCGGCCACAAAACCCAGACCGAAATACAAAAGGCGGGGGAGTATCCATATTCATCAAGGATACCCACACCTCCAGGTTAATGACACAGCACGATGCTACAGAGATCATCCACGTGCAACTAGCAATGGGCAAAACTGCTATTCAAATTATAGCTTGCTACAGATCACCCACCATGTCCCAGGACCCCCACTCCGCATTCCTGGAAACACTGGGAAACATAAAGGTCCTACCAAACACCCTGATATTGGGTGATTTCAATTACCCAAACATTAACTGGGAGAACTACTCAAGTACGAACTCCCTTGCCCAACATTTCCTTGAATTTATAAACTCAAATGCCCTGGATCAACTGGTCAACACCCCCACCAGAGTGACATCATATTGGACCTGGTCCTCACCAACATGGGCGACCGGTGTTCCACACCAGAGGTCAACCCCTTGCTGGTTAGATCTGACCATAAACTAATCACTCTGCATATCCACATTCTGCCACCACCCCTGGTCAAAGAAACCACCGTGAAAAACTTTTCAAAAGCAAACTTCACGTTACTTAAGACCGAGGTGGAAAGTTTCAAAGCCCCCATGCTAAAGGATAACGCTGTCCAAGCTGCAAAATCCTTTATTAATGCACTCTATGGGCACCTACAAGAATGCATGGATCGTGCTATCCCAAACAAAACCAAGACTCACTCCTCCAAGAAAAGGAAACCAGTCTGGTAGACCCCTGCCATAAACAAGCTATACAATAGAAGGAGGAAACTAGTACAGAAAAGAGTAAAACCCCAAGAAGGGAAGACATCCCTGATCAGTATCAGCAAAAAACTACGTTCCCTCATAAAATCATCCAAGGCTAGCTTTGAAAGAAAAATTGCCATGGACTCCAAAAATAACCACAAGGCATTATTTAGCTACGTCAAGAATCTAAGTGGCAATTCTCAGATCTGCTCGGAGTTAGTGCAGAATGGCACAAAATACACTGAACCAACCGATATAGCCAACATCCTGGCAGACCGGTTCAGTGCAAACTTCACCCCCCCTCACCCCCAAAAGGGCCCAAAACTATACCAGAAGAATGTAGTGCCCCTGAAATCACAGACACTCAGGTTAAACAGCCTTCTCCAAAGCCAAAAACACAGCATCATTGAGACTGGACAGTGTCCCAGGCTGCGTCCTTCACAAGCTCAAAGATGAACTAACCCCTCACCTAAACAGACTGTTTAAACTCAGCCTCTCCACAGGCTACATGCCCACAGAGTAGTGCACAGCAACTGTTATTCTACTCCACAAAGGTGGAGCCACAACGGGCCCCAGGAACTATCGCCCTATAAGCCTGACTAGCTTGGTCTGCAAAGCTATGGAGTGCATCATCATGGATCTCATTAACAAAGACATTGGAAACCTCCAATACTGGACCCTACCCAGTTCGGCTTTGTTAAGGGCAGATCATGCCTCCTAAACCTGGTGGACTTCCTTGAGACAGTTACCAAGGCTATAGACAAGGGAAAGGTGGTCCACACAGCCTACCTAGACCTCGGAAAGGCCTTTGACACTATTCCCCACTCAGGTATTATAGACAAGCTCACCAGCCTGAGCATAAACCCCTACATCATGAGATGGGTTGCCAACTGGCTCACGGACAGAACCCACATGGTAAGAGTTGCAGGAGCTAGGTCTGACTCTAAACCGGTTACAAGTGGCGTTCCCCAGAGCTCAGTCCTAGGACCCCTCCAGTTTGGCATATACTTCTCAGAAGTACAAGCAAGCACAGGAGGACTATGGCTAACCAAGTTCATAGACGACTGCAAACTAGGGGCTATAATTGACTCTCCGGCTGACACAGACATCCTCCAAAAGGGTCTCACTGAGACAGATACCTGGTGTCAAAACCATGGCCTCAAGCTAAATGCCAGAAAGTACATAGTCATCCCCTTTGGAAAAAACAAAGTACCCACAAACTACCACATAGGTGGTAGCCCCCTAAATACGGAAGACATAATAAGGGATCTGGGGACCCAAGTAGATAGTTACCTCTCCTTTGATAATCACATTGCCAAAGTGGTTAGAAAATCCTTCTATGTGGCCCACCTAATCACAAAAGGGTTTGCATCCATATCGAAAGAGGTCATTGGGCCATTTGTATGACGACATCAAGGTAGTGTTTAGGCAGTTAGGTAGCGTAGTAGTTTTTTTGGGGTGATAGTTAGGCACCCCTGGCTGCTCCTCTGACTGGGGAGAGGACATTTAGAATAGTAAGTAGCATTTAGTAAGGTGTTAGTTAAGTATAACAAACTCCTTATATGAACAAGCTAGTAAGGATAAACATTACTTAAGTAACAACTAAGTCAAGATGTTTTAACACACTCAACAACAACCTTTAAAACACACGAGAGCTAGTTTTAACAACACAACATGATGTTAATTGAATAATCACTAATTGAATTGTAACTAATGATGCTGTTATTAAAAGCAGACAATGGATGTATTAGTGTTTGAATTTGTCTGAGGAAGGAAGGATACGAAGCCTTCCGAAAGTGCTTATGTTACAATAAAAGTTCTTACGTTATTTTTTAAGTCCGTTGACTTGTGGTTCTTACAGTTTTATACCTGGACTACTGCTTACGTTTATATTGGTGGAATATTCATTTTTGGCAGAGTTTACACTATATGAAAGCTGACGGTGGCAGTGTGTTTTACAACGTGCAATAGCGGACTGTGATTGATTGGGTCCTTGGCGTCTTTTTGTCTTCATTGCATACCGCCTACTCAGAAGTGATCTCTGCCCGACATACAAGGCCATGTCCAACCTAGAATTGATGGACATGCTCCACCTAAAGAAAACCATATCCCCTCAAGCCACACGCTCCAGGGATCTAAACCTCATCACAGCAATAAATAGGATGTGCTGGAGGGATAGATTCCTGTCCCAGAGACTTCCCATGCTCTGGAACAAGATTCCAATCTACATTAGGCATTGCTCCTCGCTAACCCTCTTCAAGAGAAACCATAGCAAGTGGATGGGAAACAGAAAGTTTACCCCAGAGATCACTTCAATGGCTCTGCTGGATAGAGGCACAGGGAACTAATCTAAGGGGCGGCAAAAGCCAACACATTCTGGCTAGGCTTATAAATGCCTTTGGGCAGATAGCCTAGTACCTACCTATGAACCTATGAACTTCTGTTAGTGTACCAACTAGAAACTTTAGAATAGGAAAATGGGTCAAAATGTCTAAATAGTATTTATAGGTAGATGTTAGTTTATCAGGCTCCACACCATACCTCGCAACCTGTTTGTGCAAGAAATCTGGACAAAGCCTGACATAAAGGGAGAACAAAGGCCCCAAAATAGGGAAACTTTTTAAATATTGCTCTCATAAACCTAGAAAGTTGCTGAAAAAACAGGATTTGTGTTAGAATGCATTTTCTAAAGGATATGAAATCTGACACTCAAATGCATATCATTATTTAGTGACTTTAATCCTTAGATCAGCCTAGTGATTTGTCAAAAAACATAATTTTTATAATGAACAGACTAACAAAATCTGAGACAAAAATCTGGACATTCTGTAAAAATCTGTACAGTTGAGAGGTAAGAGAGTCCACACCTAAGTAGAAGCTGGTTAGAAGCAATGCCTTGAGTGATTTCACCTTTCACAGTGTATCAGTAGTTTGAAGGTGTTTTTGAGGTAATCTAGATTTTAAACTGCATAAGCCTCAATCGTATTTAAAGACATGATTAGAGAGTTATATTTCATATTTAAGTAGGATGAACATATCCAGTTGTCAGCATGCTCCTTAGAAGCTGAATTGCTAATGTGCCCTGGAACTATTACTTGAACTTAACCTCTTGTTATTGATATTGATACCAGCATTACCATACAGGCCTGAGATTTTTCTACTCACACTGGAGCTGGACCACTGCAAAACATTTCATTAAGAAAGAAAACAAGTTATGTGTTGTATGTGTGTGTGTGTTTAACTTATTAGTGGGAACAGAGGTATACTTTATTCCACTGCATAACTGCACATGCCTACGTCATGGCCCAGACTGCTACATATGTCAGTTCTGCTTTAAAGTGGCCTTGCTAGTTCCCCTCTGTTTCAACATACAGCAGTTTCCCAACATGGGTGTGTTTTGCACCTTTCTGCTTCCCTTTACTTTGTTTCAGCATTCAGTGGTTTCACCATATGAGTTTATAGTACATTTTGGTACATTACTAGGTGTGCTGAAATTATTTTTCACAACGTTTAAAATTAAACATTAGTAGAATCATTAATATCTGTAAATTGTTATTTGTTTGGTGTGTGATACATTTTTCAGCAATTTTCTTAAAATATTCCCATAATCTTCTTACTCAACCCCTCTAAGCCAATACTTTCTATTGTCCCAGGAAAATAAACTTTCAATGAAGTAAACTTTGTTCTGTAATCTGCAAACTGATTCAGTAGATGGCCAAACGCTTGGTCCTCTGATCTACTCCAAGTATTCCTGCCTACACATAAGTATTTTTCTTAAGCACACATCTCTTACCTGATGAGCGTGCCTAGCAGTAGTTGACATAACATTAAGTAAAAGTTTGTTTTAGGCAAGAAAGTTTTTTTATTTCATATCTTTATCGGTGGGGTAAAGAATTTTGTACATTTATTCCTTTAACTACTTTCTTCTGCAAATCAATTGTATCCTTTAAGCAAAAGTATAGTTAATCTGAAGGAAGAAATGAGGTTCTATAGATATATTTTATAGTTTGCATCCTGAATAACATAAACAGGCCTCCTAAAACAACAAGTTCATAACATTCTTAGCTTGTTAGTTCTGCATATGACTGATGGCTGTTGGCATAGCATGCATATCTGCAGTTACAGACACCGAAGTTCAAGTGGTGAGAACCTGAGCACTCTGTTAGAGCATCTCTGCAGCAGACAGGTGAGATGCAATGTTGCTGCTGCACAAATTGTACTATAGCTTTCAGAAAAGGGCCTAGAATATTTGATCAAAACATAAATGCTCTGTAGCTGTTAACTTGATAATAGAATAAAACCCACTAACTGAAATACAGAGACGTTTGAATCACATGAACATGTAGTCTATTCAAACCAAAGTAACACCTAATACATGAACGTATGTGTTTTTGCAAAGGAAGCAGTCCCTGCACTGTCTACTGGAGGGCTGTGACACCACCCCCTGTTCTTGTACATTCTCACTCTGAGGTCACATCAATTTGAAGAGAAAAGAGATCATTCAAAATAAATAAGAAATCACAAAATGAAAATAATCCAATACAGCTGGACTGGAAAACACCCCTTAAGACTGCCAAAGTAATAAAGGTAAAATCTTTATTAAAAATAAACACAGTTAAGTGCTTTCGTTCTCAAATTAGAACTTCATCAGAACTAATAAATTGAATCCAACCCTACTTATTTATATACAGATCAACCAATGTAAAACTTTCTTCCAGTCACATGCCCTTAATTCAATTAACCTTTTCAAAATCCAAAAAAAATCCTTCATAATTAGTCTATACTATTGCTTATAATTCATAGTGCTTCAGTCTTAAGACAGGAACTAACAAACAAGTTTCATTTAAACATAGGGAGCTGTGGCATTTAATTTGATTTGCCATTTCACCTCCTTAAGGTTTAAGTGTTCATCCATTATTCATCCTTGGGGATCCAGTTTAATATGGTGTATGACCCTAAACCCAAATTTATGAGTGGGGCATACTGAAACATGCTTAAATAATGCACTAGTGGACTTGCCCTTTTTAATATCTAAGAGGTGTTCATAGATCCTGTCCATCAAACTTTTTCTCACATAATATGCTGGGCATAATAAACATTGAGCTAAGTAAATCACATTTCATGACACACAATAAAAATGCCTATTAACCTTATACTGAACCCCATTTATACAAAATGTATTGCCTCCAATAATGTAACTACAGTGGGGGCAGGCATCGCATTTGAACGTACCCTCTCTCCCTGTAAAGCAGCTAACAGTTCTTTTGTTTTCCAATAAATATTTAAATTATTTATCTTTCTTATATATGATCTTATTCTTATTCTTCTTCTTTCGGCTGTTCCCGTTAGGGGTCGCCACAGTAGATCATCTGTTTCCATTTCTTCCTGTCCTCTGCATCTTGCTGTGTCACACCAACCACCTGCATGTCCTCTCTCACCACATCCAGCCTTCCTCTTTTCCTCTTACCTGGCAGCTTCATCCCTAGCATCCTTTTCCCAATATACCCAGCATCCCTCCTCAGCACATGTCCAAACCAACACAATCTCTCCTCTCTGACTTTGTCTCCAAACCGTCCAACCTGGGCTGACCCTCTAATATACTCATTCCTAATCCTGTCCATCGTTGTCACACCCAGTGCAAATCTTAACATCTTTAACTCTGCCACATCCAGCTCTGACACCCGCCTTTTTGTTAATGCCACTGTCTCCAACCCATATAACATAGCTGGTCTCACTACCCTCTTGTAGACCTTCCCTTTCACTCTTACTGGTACTCGTCTGTCACAAATTACTCCTGACACTCTTCTCCACCCACTCCACACTGCCTGTACTCTCTTCTTCACCTTCATTTTTGCCAAGCAATCCAAAGTATAGGTGGTAATAAACGAAACCTTCCCAAAATTGTCATTGTTGTTCTTTAAACCCCATTCTTCCCTTACCAAGTGGTTAGTATTGTTGAAAATAGGTTTATAAACACCTAAAGATCTTTTACTAGTAATTTCTGTCTTAATTTCATTTAAAAAGGCCTCTGGATAACCCCTAGTAATAAGTATCTTAAGCACCTTATCAGACTCAAAAATAAACATATTGAAGTCTGTTATCATCCTTGCAAGCCTAACCAGCTAGCCCTTGACTACAGATTTCTTTTGATGTTGTGGGTTCAAGCTAGACTAATGTAAATAACAATTAGAAAAGGTTGGCTTGTGAAATATGTTGGACATCAGACATCCATTTACATTATCCTTACTAATCAAAACGTCTAAAAAAGCTATAGTGTCCACATGATAAGAATGAGCGAAAGATAAAAATTCCTCTGTGTTATTGATATATATGAAAAACTCTTGTAAGTTGTCTAATGTATCATTCCACAAGATAAAAATGTCATCCAAAAATTGTGTATATAAACTCCAACTGTTCACATAGTCACTATTGAATATAAAACTGTCTTGACATTCTGCCCTTACAAAATTGACAAACAAGGGGGTGCATGCTGCTCCAATGGTCACCACTATGGTTTGTTTAAAATATTGTCCTTCAAAATATAAAAAAATTGTTTTTAACATTATTCCATCAGGGTGATTATGTTTTTCACACTATCAGAAGTAATCTCTGTGCATTTAAAAAGTTGTTGTTCAAACCATAATAATCCAATATTATGGGAGCTGACTGAATATCAATTATTCACATCTACAGTGACCTGTGTGGAGTTTTCATGTCCCTACATTTGTGTGGGTTTCCTCCCACATTCCAAAGACATGCAGTAGCTGGATTGGACACACTGAATTGGCCCTAGGTGTGAGTGTGTGTGTGGTGCATCCTTTGAGGAGGGTTGGGCCTTGGACTAGCAACTTGACCTCATAAAGCCCATACCTGCTATGGATACAATGGATCCTGAAGAGTGCTTATTGCCCAATGTACTGTATGCATGGGAATGAATCCAGGATCGTGTCATCAAATGTAGTTACTCAAATGTACAAAGTGGAAAAACTATATTAAGTGAGTTAAGTTACTGCTTGCATAACAGCATCAAAAACAAGGTTATAGACCTAGATGAAAGTGTTAGAAGAATAGTGTTGCAGAAAGTAATGTCCAGGTATAGTAGGTAAATAGTTTACATCCTGCAGATGGTATAGCATGACCTCAACGAACAGGAACAGGAAAAATAAGGGACTTGTGACTT
>NC_056739.1:212586866-212614366 GCF_019279795.1 Protopterus annectens | reverse complement strand
GAAAGAAGCCAGAGTAGAGCCTGGATTTACCATCTTCCAAAATATCATTTGGCCTAACTTACTGACAATCCCACAGTCATGTGTTTTGAGTGATGCCTCATGTACAGATGATGTAGTTCTGTAATGCAAGTTGTCTAAGGCAGATTTGTTTAACTCGCACATTATAGAGCTTCCAAATGTTAATACTAAAATCAAGGTAATCCTTGCCACATTTGCCTTTAATGATGCTTAGGGGAGTCCCTTAGCCTGAAGAAAAGTACCAATTCATTATGGGTCTTTCAACAGCTACAGACATATTAAGACTGAATCAGAATATTATCAAGTAAAAATCTTAGATGCTTAGTAACTTGTTCAATATGAGGTACATTCCTGGAGTATATCTTCAGGTAGATAGAAGCAGAATCAGCTTATTTTGAAGTGACAGAAAAGCATTTCCTTATTATTTCAGGTGCTGACCTTTAAAGAAGTTGAAATTATCACAGTTCTGGCCTTTTGTAGCTAATCATGTGACTGGCAAATAACATTAGAACATAGGAGTGCAGGGAATGCTGTGGTTTGTTGTGCAATATTTTGTCAACACTTACTGCTGTGTATCTTATAGCACATTAATGCAGTGACAGAGCTTCGGTGTATCAAGTCTTGTTTTGTTGCAAACACCTTTTAATACAATCACCAAGGTTGGGTGACTGGCCGTGATGGTGCAGCAGTTAGCATTGCTGGCTCACAGCAAGAGGTTCTCCAGGTTCGATTCTCAGCTGGAGTGCCTTCTGTGCAGAGTCTGTATGGCCTTCCTGTGCTACAGTGAGTTTTAAAGAGATGTAGGTAGGTGTGTGTGTGTATGTGTCCTTCTTGAAGGTTGGGTGCTGGGCTGGCAACTCAACCCCATAAAAACTCCACTGCCAATCAATCTGTGGAGAGGTGATCCACTGTGGTGACCTCTAATGGGAGAACCGAAAAGGCATTGCTTTTTCTTTCACCGAGGTTGGGTGACTCAAACTTAAGATGGAAAGTTTTTATTTTTCAAGTTTATTTTACCTCGGTGGTAGTATATTTACAGCACTGAAGAAATGAAGGGGAGTTAAGCCTCCATGTAAAAATTCTGTTGTATGACTTTTGTGCAGTCTTATGTTTCGCAGTATTATGCACAAGTATTTTTGTGAGTGTTATATGCATACCTCTCAATTGTCCTGATTTTTGCAGAATGTCCATATTTCTGCTTCATATTTTTGGTCTGTTCCTCATAAAATTTGTGATTTTTCTGGCAAATCTCTGAGGATTGAAGTCATTGCATAATGACAGACTTATGGGTTTCAGATTTCATATCATTGAGAAATATGCAAGCTAACTCAAAGCCTGTTATTTTAACAACGTTATAAGTTTATAAAAACAATATTTACAATCTGTCCCTAATTTTGTCATTTAGACCCCCCCACCACCACCATTACTTTTTGGCTATGTGTAGATTTCTTGTGCTAACAGGCTGAGAGGTATGATTATAAGTTCCAGTTATGCTATTTTTAGTCTTATTTTTTGGGATATTTGTAGATTCGGAGTACAACATATTGACATATTGTGCTGGTGCACATCACTGTCAAGCAGGGTAACAGGTCCTGAAAATGAGTTCTCTGACTTATAGTTATAAATCCAGTAAATGACTGGTAGCAAAAAACAGCATATCCGAGTGTCAGTCAGAGCAAGGCTGTGAAGTTATGGGGACTGAAATGGCACTAGAAGCTTTACTGAAGTCACAGAAACTGAAATGGTATCAAAAGATTTATTGCATACATAGAGTAAAGGTGAGATAGACACAGAAAACAAAAATATCCAAAAATATAACTTTTTATTTTCTATCTTAGTGAAATAAAATGATATACATATCTATATCTACGTGTGTGTGTGTGTGTGTGTGTGTGTGTGTGTGTGTGTGTGTGTGTGTGTGTGTGTGTGTGTGTGTATATATATATATATATATATATATATATATATATATATATATATATATATGAAAATAGACATCAAGCAGTGCTCTGGGAAAACAACTTATCCTCCCAGCTCCCAATCACTCTTGGAGTCCTGCAAGGATCTATTCTGGGTCCACTTCTCTTTAGTATTTTCATTAATAATCTGAAAACCTCCCTTCCCCAAACTACCTGCATACAATATGCTGACGATTCAACGCTAATCTGTGCTGCTTACTCTCCAATTAAACTCCAAAACAAGACACAAACAGTATTCACCTTAATGGAAAAATGGTTCCACTAATGGTGTCTCCTCTTGAACCAAAAAAAAACAAAACTATTACCGTTTACGCCCACACAGAAGACACCTCCACACAATCTCTTACTTACATCTAATAATGATACTGTAATCACTTCATACACTACCACTAAACTACTTGGTGTAACAACAGATAATAATCTCAACTTTGACACACACATTAACCTAACTATTAAATCTGTTAATAGAAAACTTGGTTTCCTTTATAGACTCAAACCATTTCTCACAGCCTCAGCCAAGATTACTACTATTGCTCAGACCCACCTGATATCTACCCTTCTCTATGCCTCCCCCATTTATACAAACCTAACCAAAATCAATTTAAATAAACTGGCAACTTCTTACAACAACATAGCCAGATTTGTCATGGGGGGCCCCATTTAGAACCCACCACTGCCAAAATCTAAAACTACTAGGTTGGCTGGAAATACAAAATCAGCTTCTCTTCCAGAAACTCACCTTTATCCACAAGATCATACACCATCCCACAAATACGCCTATACTCAGTAACCTCCTCAATTCTTATAAAAACCTTCCAACCCTACGTTCCGCAAATAGGTTACAGGTAGCCACCTTAAAATCTAAAACCAAATCAGGGGACTGTCTGTTTTCTAACTCGGCTGGTAAAATGTGGAACAAACTCTCAACTGTACTAACATCTACTACATCCACCCATCTTTTCAGGAACCAATTAAGAACTTTCTTAAATTCCCAATGGCTTTGCCCATGCAACAAGCCCGACTGATACGATCTCCCCTTGCCTTTAGCCTTTTTTACTACAAATATTTTATCTTTTCTAATAATATATATATTTTGCTTTCTTCATACCCATCACTGCGGGTTCAGGCACCTAGGCAGCGAGACATTTCCCTGCGATACATTTTGGCTGGGGACACATGGCTGAAGTGACATTCAGCTGCAGAGAAATATGGCTGTTTGTTTTCCCCCTGTGCATTTGGTTATTGAAGTTATAGGTATGACAACACATTCTTCTCTTTGCCCACAGGGACTTTGCAAACAGCCATATTTCTCTGCAGCTGAATGTCATTTCAGACATTTGTCCCCAGTGAAATAAACCACAGGGGAAATGTCTCGCTGCCTAGGTGCCTGAACCCATATATATATATATATATATATATATATATATATATATATATATATAGCGTTTATATCACGTTATCGAAAGATGAAAATAGCGGACGCTATTTCATCGGCCCCAAAACACCTAAACATGAAAATATCGAACATTCAGAACAGCAAATTTTTTCCCATGGAAAAAATTCACTGTTCTGAAACACAAACACACAACACAAGCACATTAAACAAACAGAAACCACACACATACACCTAATCGCAAAAGGGTTTGCATCCAGATCGAAAGAGGTCATTGGGCCCCTCTACGCATCACTCATCAGACCCATCATAGGGTACAATGCCCCATTTGGGATGTACCTTACAAGACACCTGCAACAACTAGAAAGACCACAGAAGTTCCTCACCAAGAGGATCACTGGCCTCAAGCAGATGCCCTATGCAGCTCGACTGAAGAAACTCCAGCTGTACTCGGTTGCATACCGCCTACTCAGAAGTGATCTCTGCCTGACATACAAGGCCATGTCCAACCTAGAATTGATGGACATGCTCCACCTAAAGAAAACCATATCCCCTCAAGCCACACGCTCCAGGGATCTAAACCTCATCACAGCAATAAATAGGATGTGCTGGAGGGATAGATTCCTGTCCCAGAGACTTCCCATGCTCTGGAACAAGATTCCAATCTACATTAGGCATTGCTCCTCGCTAACCCTCTTCAAGAGAAACCATAGCAAGTGGATGGGAAACAGAAAGTTTACCCCAGAGATCACTTCAATGGCTCTGCTGGATAGAGGCACAGGGAACTAATCTAAGGGGCGGCAAAAGCCAACACATTCTGGCTAGGCTTATAAATGCCTTTGGGCAGATAGCCTAGTACCTACCTATGAACCTATGAACTTCTGTTAGTGTACCAACTAGAAACTTCAGAATAGGAAAATGGGTCAAAATGCCTAAATAGTATTTATAGGTAGATGTTAGTTTATCAGGCTCCACACCATACCTCGCAACCTGTTTGTGCAAGAAATCTGGACAAAGCCTGACATAAAGGGAGAACAAAGGCCCCAAAATAGGGAAACTTTTTAAATATTGCTCTCACAAACCTAGAAAGTTGCTGAAAAAACAGGATTTGTGTTAGAATGCATTTTCTGAAGAATATGAAATCTGACACTCAAATGCATATCATTATTTAGTGACTTTAATCCTTAGATCAGCCTAGTGATTTGTCAAAAAACATAATTTTTATAATGAACAGACTAACAAAATCTGAGACAAAAATCTGGACATTCTGTAAAAATCTGTACAGTTGAGAGGTATGAGAGTCCACACCTAAGTAGCAGCTGGTTAGAAGCAATGCGTTGAGTGATTTCACCTTTCACAGTGTATCAGTAGTTTGAAGGTGTTTTAGAGGTAATCTAGATTTTAAACTGCATAAGCCTCAATCGTATTTAAAGACATGATTAGAGAGTTATATTTCATATTTAAGTAGGATGAACATATCCAGTTGTCAGCATGCTCCTTAGAAGCTGAATTGCTAATGTGCCCTGGAACTGTTACTTGAACTTAATCTCTTGTTATTGATATTGATACCAGCATTACCATACAGGCCTGAGATTTTTCTACTCGCACTGGAGCTGGACCACTGCAAAACATTTCATTAAGAAAGAAAACAAGTTATGTGTTGTATGTGTGTGTGTGTTTAACTTATTAGTGGGAACAGAGGTATACTTTATTCCACTGCATGCCTGCACATGCCTACGTCATGGCCCAGACTGCTACATATGTCAGTTCTGCTTTAAAGTGGCCTTGCTAGTTCCCCTCTGTTTCAACATACAGCAGTTTCCCAACATGGGTGTGTTTTGCACCTTTCTGCTTCCCTTTACTTTGTTTCAGCGTTCAGTGGTTTCACCATATGAGTTTGTATTACATTTTGGTACATTACTAGGTGTGCTGAAATTATTTTTCACAACGTTTAAAATTAAACATTAGTAGAATCATTAATATCTGTAAATTGTTATTTGTTTGGTGTGTGATACATTTTTCAACAATTTTCTTAAAATATTCCCATAATCTTCTTACTCAACCCCTCTAAGCCAATACTTTCTATTGTCCCAGGAAAAGAAACTTTTAATGAAGTAAACTTTGTTCTGTAATCTGCAAACTGATTCAGTAGATGGCCAAACACTTGGTCCTCTGATCTACTCCAAGTATTCCTGCCTACACATAAGTATTTTTCTTAAGCACACATCTCTTACCTGATGAGCGTGCCTAGCAGTAGTTGACATAACATTAAGTAAAAGTTTGCTTTAAGCAAGAAAGTTTTTTTATTTCATATCTTTGTCGGTGGGGTAAAGAATTTTGTACATTTATTCCTTTAACTACTTTCTTCTGCAAATCAGTTGTATCCTTTAAGTAAAAGTATAGTTAATCTGAAGGAAGAAATGAGGTTCTATAGATATATTTTATAGTTTGCATCCTGAATAACATAAACAGGCCTCCTAAAACAACAAGTTCATAACATTCTTAGCTTGTTAGTTCTGCATATGACTGATGGCTGTTGGCATAGCATGCATATCTGCAGTTACAGACACCAAAGTGGTGAGAACCTGAGCACTCTGTTAGAGCATCTCTGCAGCAGACAGGTGAGATGCAATGTTGCTGCTGCACAAATTGTACTATAGCTTTCAGAAAAGGGCCTAGAATATTTGATCAAAACATAAATGCTCTGTAGCTGTTAACTTGATAATAGAATAAAACCCACTAACTGAAATACAGAGACGTTTGAATCACATGAACATGTAGTCTATTCAAACCAAAGTAACACCTAATACATGAACGTATGTGTTTTTGCAAAGGAAGCAGTCCCTGCACTGTCTACTGGAGGGCTGTGACACCACCCCCTGTTCTTGTACATTCTCACTCTGAGGTCACATCAATTTGAAGAGAAAAGAGATCATTCAAAATAAATAAGAAATCACAAAATGAAAATAATCCAACACAGTCGGACTGGAAAACACCCCTTAAGACTCTCAAAATAATAAAGGTAAAATCTTTATTAAAAATAAACACAGTTAAGTGCTTTCGTTCTCAAATTAGAACTTCATCAGAACTAATAAATTGAATCCAACCCTACTTATTTATATACAGATCAACCAATGTAAAACTTTCTTCCAGTCACATGCCCTTAATTCAATTAACCTTTTCAAAATCCAGAAAAAATCCTTCATAATTAGTCTATACTATTGCTTATAATTCATAGTGCTTCAGTCTTAAGACAGGAACTAACAAAAAAGTTTCATTTAAACATAGGGAGCTGTGGCGTTTAATTTGATTTGCCATTTCACCTCCTTAAGGTTTAAGTGTTCATCCATTATTCATCCTTGAGGATCCAATTTAATATGGTGTATAACCCTAAACCCAAATTTATGAGTGGGGCATACTGAAACATGCTTAAATAATGCACTAGTGGACTTGCCCTTTTTAATATCTAAGAGGTGTTCATAGATCCTGTCCATCAATCTTTTTCTCACATAATATGCTGGGCATAATAAACATTGAGCTAAGTAAATCACATTTCATGACACACAATAAAAATGCCTATTAACCTTATACTGAACCCCATTTATACAAAATGTATTGCCTCCAATAATGTAACTACAGTGGGGGCAGGCACCGCATTTGGAGGTACCCTCTCTCCCTGTAAAGCAGCTAACAGTTCTTTTGTTTTCCAATAAATATTTAAATTATTTATCTTTCTTATATATGATCTTATTCTTATTCTTCTTCTTCTTCTTTCGGCTGTTCCCGTTAGGGGTCGCCACAGTAGACCATCTGTTTCCATTTCTTCCTGTCCTCTGCATCATGCTGTGTCACACCAACCACCTGCATGTCCTCTCTCACCACATCCAGCCTTCCTCTTTTCCTCTTACCTGGCAGCTTCATCCCTAGCATCCTTTTCCCAATATACCCAGCATCCCTCCTCAGCACATGTCCAAACCAACACAATCTCTCCTTTCTGACTTTGTCTCCAAACCGTCCAACCTGGACTGACCCTCTAATATACTCATTCCTAATCCTGTCCATCCTTGTCACACCCAGTGCAAATCTTAACATCTTTAACTCTGCCACATCCAGCTCTGACACCCGCCTTTTTGTTAATGCCACTGTCTCCAACCCATATAACATAGCTGGTCTCACTACCCTCTTCTAGACCTTCCCTTTCACTCTTACTGGTACTCGTCTGTCACAAATTACTCCTGACACTCTTCTCCACCCACTCCACACTGCCTGTACTCTCTTCTTCACCTTCATTTTTGCCAAGCAATCCAAAGTATAGGTGGTAATAAACGAAACCTTCCCAAAATTGTCATTGCTGTTCTTTAAACCCCATTCTTCCCTTACCAAGTGGTTAGTATTGTTGAAAATAATCTTTTACTAGTAATTTCTGTCTTAATTTCATTTAAAAAGGCCTCTGGATAACCCCTAGTAATAAGTATCTTAAGCACCTTATCAGACTCAAAAATAAACATATTGAAGTCTATCATCCTTGCAAGCCTAACCAGCTAGCCCTTGACTACAGATTTCTTTTGATGTTGTGGGTTCCAGCTAGACTAATGTAAATAACAATTAGAAAAGGTTGGCTTGTGAAATATGTTGGACATCAGACATCCATTTACATTATCTTTACTAATCAAAACGTCTAAAAAAGCTATAGTGTCCACATGATAAGAATGAGCGAAAGATAAAAATTCCTCTGTGTTATTGATATATATGAAAAACTCTTGTAAGTTGTCTAATGTATCATTCCACAAGATAAAAATGTCATCCAAAAATTGTGTATATAAACTCCAACTGTTCACATAGTCACTATTGAATATAAAACTGTCTTGCCATTCTGCCCTTACAAAATTGACAAACAAAGGGGTGCATGCTGCTCCAATGGTCACCACTATGGTTTGTTTAAAATATTGTCCTTCAAAATATAAAAAATTGTTTTTAACATTATTCCATTAGGGTGATTATGTTTTTCACACTATCAGAAGTAATCCCTGTGCATTTAAAAAGTTGTTGTTCAAACCATAATAATCCAATATTATGGGAACTGACTGAATATCAATTATTCACATCTACAGTGACCTGTGTGGAGTTTGCATGTCCCTACATTTGTGTGGGTTTCCTCCCAGTGCTCTGGTTTCCTCCCACATTCCAAAGACATGCAGTAGCTGGATTGGACACACTGAATTGGCCCTAGGTGTGAGTGTGTGTGTGTGTGTGTGTGTGTGTGTGTGTGTGTGTGTGTGTGTGTGTGTGTGTGTGTGTGTGTGTGTGTGTGTCTGTGGTGCATCCTTTGAGGAGGGTTGGGCCTTGGACTAGCAACTTGACCCCATAAAGCCCATACCTGCTATGGATACAATGGATCCTGAAGGGTGCTTATTGCCCGATGTGCTGTATACATGGGAATGAATCCAGGATCGTGTCATCAAATGTAGTTACTCAAATGTACAAAGTGGAAAAACTATATTAAGTGAGTTAAGTTACTGCTTGCATAACAGCATCAAAAACAAGGTTATAGACCTAAATGAAAGTGTTAGAAGAATAGTGTTGCAGAAAGTAATGTCCAGGTATAGTAGGTAAATAGTTTACATCCTGCAGATGGTATAGCATGACCTCAACGAACAGGAACAGGAAAAATAAGGGACTTGTGACTTCAGAGGGAGACTGCAAGAACACTATGGAGAGGTTAGCCAAAAGTCCAAGCAGATAAGCATGAGTAAGTAGATACAATGTAGCAAGTTACAGCCACGTATAATGACCAGTACAATGTGTAATGACGGCTTTACTTCATGTATGCATAATGTGATTTTTACTGTATATACAGAACAGGGAAAGAATATCTGCAAAAAAGGTACAATTCAGTTTCTCCTCTATAATACGGAATATTTGTATTTCCCAATCCACTTGCTGAGAAAGGTGGATGACCAATTTTTAGACCTTAGTTTGTAAGTTTCATTTTTCATGGGTTGTAAGCAGTAGTTTTGATTTAAGAATGATTTTAATTGATATTTTAAAGCTGTAAGTTAGGCATCCATGAATGAATGTACAAGTGCAAAATCTTCATAATGCACTTATAAATGTATCTAATCAGCCATTTTATCAAGTGGATAGCAATCTTTCAAAAATATCAGTCCTGCAGAATGGCAGACATTTTTACCTGAACTAGTCGTTTTCCAGTATAATGTACAACAATGCAAGCACAGCATAGGTTTGCAATCACTTTATGGTGCCAGAACGGCTGCAGCCTGACTACAAAGACGATCTGCTCTTGGGTGCAGAAAGCTGTTATTAAACCGTAGAAGGGCTTTAAGTTCTGACATACAAATAAATGGTGCAAGTTTTTTACATATAGAAATTGGATGGTTTGGGAATTTGTCCCTGTGGATATGACAGTAGTCTGAAACAAGTACAGGAAACATCTCTTTCTCTCTCTCTCTCAAAACACTAACTTTCTAGCAAATGCTACAGTTACATGTGCATGCAATGAAAGCATACCATGTTGTCAAGCTCTGATTTTAATTCTATACCATTAGTACTGAAAAAAAGTCAGAAATCAGAATCTAAAAAAAAATGAATAGTTATGGATGTGGCAGACTTCAGAAATCACATCCTATACATTGCTACATTCTTAAATTGCCTCTTCTTATTGTTGATTTTGTATTCGACCAAAAGGTATATCAGAGGTTTAGTCGACAAGCAGGTGCATAGATTATTTGCAGAGTATTTGAATGAGATCATGTAACAATGGTGATTTACAGGTTTTATTTTCCCCTGCTGCTTTTGAGGTCTATAACAGTAAACATAAAGATGCGGGGGGGGGGGAGACTACCTCCCCCCTTGTAAAACAGTCTTTCTTTGAAATTTTTTACGTAATTTGGTGGTGTGGGGTTTGCTGAACAGGTGAGCAATGGGAATGGACTCTATGCTAGTTCTGTTTATTGGTTGCCATGTGATCCTTGCATTAAACCTTTTATGCCCACTGCTCAGTAAACTATTAACATAATGTCTACTGAAAGTGTCAGCTAGAAGATGCAGTAAAGAAAGTATATAACATTTTCTGAAGTGTATACTTAAATGCATCAGTTTACTCTGACTAAACTGTAGTCTTTGCAAATTACATTTTTTATCACTAATTTTATTTTAAGAGTACTTTTACACTCATAAAGCTTTTAGGTTAGGAAGACGATAAAAGCTGAAATTAGTTTGTGTCATTTTTATTGTTATTATTATTATTATTATTATTATTACTATTATTGTTATTAAGGAGTTCACTATTTTACATAAACAATACATAAATTAATATTATATACAATATTCTTTGCATGGTCACAAATGTACAAAAAATATGTCAATAAGTGTATATTATGTATAAGTTCTGATACAAAACATACTAAGGGAGTCTTTTTACATTATTTTAAAACGCTTGTTTGAAAATACCAAAATCATATGTACAAATGTTACTATTTACATTGTATTGTTACAAATATGATGGTACTTTGGTAAAGCAAACAAGTAAGGAATACATGGAGAGGTAAACCAGTGTGAGACCAGACATTTTGCTTATTTTAAGAAGGTTCACAGTTTTTTATGAATAGAGTATGACTGCTGAGGGCAGGTTTGAAGAGTAGATGTGAGAGGAAAACATTGACTGAAATTAAACAATTTGGTCCAGACAAGAGGAGTATAGTTATTACAAGCCCTGTCTCCAGATCTAGAGACCATAGCTGGTTTATAAATAGTGAAGTTGCACTGGATCTCAGACGTCATGCAGAAGTAAACTATGACAGCATAGTGGAATGGCCGGCCTTAGGCATAGGCCAACTAGGTGGCCGCCTAAGGCGCCAGTCTAGCAGGGGCGCTTTTCCAGTATTTATTTGGTGTAGGTAGACCAGGATGGGGGCACCAGGTAATGTGTTGGGGGGCGCCGTGGAACCCTTTTGCCTAGGGCACCAGTTGACCTAGGGCCGCTCCTAAGTGGAAAGAAGCCATAGTAGAGCCTGGATTTACCATCTTCCAAAATATCATTTGGCCTAACTTACTGACAATCCCACAGTCATGTGTTTTGAGTGATGCCTCATGTACAGATGATGTAATTCTGTAATGCAAGTTGTCTAAAGCAGATTTGTTTAACTCGCACATTATAGAGCTTCCAAATGTTAATACTAAAATCAAGGTAATCCTTGCCACATTTGCCTTTAATGATGCTTAGGGGAGTCCCTTAGCCTGAAGAAAAGTGCCAATTCTTTATGGGTCTTTCAACAGCTACAGACATATTAAGACTGAATCAGAATACTATCAAGTAAAAATCTTAGATGCTTAGTAACTTGTTCAATATGAGGTACATTCCTGGAGTATATCTTCAGGTAGATAGAAGCAGAATCAGCTTATTTTGAAGTGACAGAAAAGCATTTCCTTGTTATTTGAGGTGCTGACCTTTAAAGAAGTTGAAATTATCACAGTTCTGGCCTTTTGTAGCTAACCATGTGACTGGCAAATAACATTAGAACATAGGAGTGCAGGGAATGCTGTGGTTTGTTGTGCAATATTTTGTCAACACTTACTGCTGTGTATCTTATAGCACATTAATGCAGTGACAGAGCTTCAGTGTATCAAGTCTTGTTTTGTTGCAAACACCTTTTAATACAATTACCAAGGTTGGGTGACTGGCCGTGATGGTGCAGCAGTTAGCATTGCTGGCTCACAGCAAGAGGTTCTCCAGTTCGATTCTCAGCTGGAGTGCCTTCTGTGCAGAGTCTGTATGGCCTCCCTGTGCTACAGTGAGTTTTAAAGAGATGCAGGTAGGTGTGTGTGTATGTGTCCTTCTTGAAGGTTGGGTGCTGGGCTGGCAACTCAACCCCATAAAAACTCCACTGCCAATCAATCTGTGGAGAGGTGATCCACTGTGGTGACCTCTAATGGGAGAACCCAAAAGGCATTGCTTTTTCTTTCACCGAGGTTGGGTGACTCAGACTTAAGATGGAAAGTTTTTATTTTTCAAGTTTATTTTACCTCGGTGGCAGTATATTTACAGCACTGAAGAAATGAAGGGGAGTTAAGCCTCCATGTAAAAATTCTGTTGTATGACTTTTGTGCAGTCTTATGTTTCACAGTATTATGCACAAGTATTTTTGTGAGTGTTATATGCATACCTCTCAATTGTCCTGATTTTTGCAGAATGTCCATATTTCTGCTTCATATTTTTGGTCTGTTCCTCATAAAATTTGTGATTTTCTGGCAAATCTCTGAGGATTGATGTCATTGCATAATGACAGACTTATGGGTTTCAGATTTCATATCATTCAGAAAAATGCATGCTAACTCAAAGCCTGTTATTTTAAAAACTTTATAAGTTTATAAAAACAGTATTTACAATCTGTCCCTAATTTTGTCATTTAGACCCCCCCCCCCATTACTTTATGGCTATGTGTAGATTTCTTGTGCTAACAGTCTGAGAGGTATGATTATAAGTTCCAGTTATGCTATTTTTAGTCTTATTTTTTGGGATATTTGTAGATTTAGAGTACAACATATTGACATATTGTGCTGGTGCACATCACTGACAAGCAGGGTAACAGGTCCTGAAAATGAGTTCTCTGACTTATAGTTATAAATCCAGTAAATGACTGGTAGCAAAAAACAACATATCCGAGTGTCAGTCAGAGCAAGGCTGTGAAGTTATGGGGATTGAAATGGCACTAGAAGCTTTACTGAAGTCACAGAAACTGAAATGGTATCAAAAGATTTATTGCATACATAGAATAAAGGTGAGATAGACACAGAAAACAAAAATATCCAAAAATATAACTTTTTATTTTCTGTCTTAGTGAAATAAAATGATATACATATCTATATCTACGTGTGTGTGTGTGTGTGTGTGTGTGTGTGTGTGTGTATATATATATATATATATATATATATATATATATATATATATATATATATATATATATATATATATATATATATATATATATAGTTCCCTATTTGAAGCCTGAAACACTATAAGCCTGAAAGTCAAAATCCTGAAAACTATAGACTGAAAATGCAAAATCTCGAAATAGCAAAATCCGGAAAGTCAAAATCCTGAAAACACAAATAATGCTAATATGTCACTATAAAGACACTAATATCTACCAACTGACCCTGACCCTAACCCTAACCCTAAGGTCCATCACTATCGCACACTCACCTGACCCGCGCCCTAACCCTAACTCACTTAAACCGCCCCAACCCCAATATCTGTCACTACTGCATACATGCCTAACCTGCGCCCTAACCCTAACTCACTTAAACCGCCCCTAACCCTAACATAAAACCAACCACACACTTACCTGGACCCAACGCATGACCTAACACCACAGGGCTAACAATAGCAAAGCCACAATGACGTCAGTATGTCCATTTTGTGTTTTCAGGATTTTGACTTTCAGGATTTTGCACTTTCGAGATTTTGCATTTTCAGTCTATAGTTTTCAGGATTTTGACTTTCAGGCTTATAGTGTTTCAGGCTTCTAATAGGGAACCATATATATATATATATATGAAAATAGACATCAAGCAGTGCTCTGGGAGAACAACTTATCCTCCCAGCTCCCAATCACTCTTGGAGTCCTGCAAGGATCTATTCTGGGTCCACTTCTCTTTAGTATTTTCATTAATGATCTGAAAACCTCCCTTCCCCAAACTACCTGCATACAATATGCCGATGAGTCAACGCTAATCTGTGCTGCTTACTCTCCAACTAAACTCCAAAACAAGACACAAACAGTATTCACCTTAGTGGAAAAATGATTCCACCAACGGTGTCTCCTCTTGAACCCAAAAAATAAAACAAAACTACTACTGTTTACGCCCACACAGAAGACACCTCCACACAATCTCTTACTTACATCTAATAATGATACTGTAATCACTCCCGACACTACCACTAAACTACTAGGTGTAACAATAGATAATAATCTCAACTTTGACACACACATTAACCTAACTATTAAATCTGTTAATAGAAAACTTGGTTTCCTTTATAGACTCAAATAATTTCTCACAGCCTCAGCCAAGATTACTACTATTGCTCAGACTCACCTGATATCTACCCTTCTCTACACCTCCCCCATTTATACAAACCTAACCAAAAGCAATTTAAATAAACTGGCAACTTCTTACAACAACATAGCCAGATTTGCCATGGGTGCCCCATTTAGAACCCACCACTACCAAAATCTAAAACTACTAGGTTGGCTGGAAATACAAAATCAGCTTCTCTTCCAGCAACTCACCTTTATCCAGAAGATCTTACACCATCCCACAAATACGCCTATACTCAGTAACCTCCTCAATTCTTATAAAAACCTTCCAACCCTATGTTCCGCAAATAGGTTACAGGTAGCCACCTTAAAATCTAAAAACAAATCAGGGGACTGTCTGTTTTCTAACTCGGTTGGTAAAATTTGGAACAAACTCCCAACTGTACTAACATCTACTACATCCACCCATCTTTTCAGGAACCAATTAAGAACTTTCTTAAAATCCCAATGGCTTTGCCCATGCAACAAGCCCGACTGATACGATCTCCCCTTGCCTTTAGCCTTTTTTACTCCAAATATTTTATCTTTTCTAAAAATATATATATTTTGCTCTCTTCATACCCATCACTGCGCTCTGTCAAGTTCCTCAACACAATATAGTACCTGACTAATGCTTATATTTGTCTCTGCTAACTGTTGCTCCAAATGACTGAAACAAAAATCTTCCTGTTGTTACCCTAATGCTTACTGCTGCTGAAATAACAAGTGTAGATGAATGTATAGTTATCAAAATGTTTTTATGAATGTATAGTTATCTGTTTGCTGTATGTATTCTTTGTATAAACTGTTCTTTTCTCGGAGCATTTCTCCTCGGGCCTCTACTGAAAATGGTCATATATCCAGTTAGACCAGCCCAGTCAACAAATGTAAAATAAATGTAAAAAAAAAATATATATATATATATATATATATATATATATATATATATATATATATATATATAGTGTTTATATCACATTATTGAAAGATGAAAATAGCGGACGCTATTTCATCTGCCCCAAAACATCTAAACATGAAAATATCGAACATTCAGAACAGCAAATTTTTTCCCATGGAAAAAAATTGCTGTTCCGAAACACATACACACAACACAAGCACATCAAACAAACAGCAACCAACACATACACTTAAATTCCTACATCTAATGCTGCACTAAACTAAACATACACTACTATCTACCCACTTACCTTAACCCAGACTCTAACCCTAAGATCCATCACTATCGCACACTCACCTAACCCACGCCCTAACCCTAACTCACTTAAACGGCCCCTAACCCTAAAGTCTGCCACTATCGCACACACGCCTAACCCGCGCCCTAACCCTAACTCACTTAACCCGCCCCTAACCCTAACGTACAAACAATCGCACACTTACCTGAACCCAACCCATCACTTTCCACCACAGCACTAAGAATAGCGAAGCCACAGAAACGGCCAACCAAATTCTTTCCCGAGGAAAGAATTCACTGCTCTGCAGCTTCGCTATTCTTAGCTTTTGCTGAATAGTATTCGATAGCAGAACATTTGAAGTTTTAATACTTCGATGTTCTGATATAGACCCTATATATATATATATATATATATATATATATATATATATATATATATATATATATATATATACTTTCATAAGTTTTTCTTTCTACCTTTATTTATTAATATAGGTTTATTCACCTTCATAACTTATTTCTGTTAGGATAATTATAGAATTTAAGTAAATGTAATAAATATCCTCTGATTTATATGCTCAAAATCAACTAACTACTTCTCATTCAATGTTAAATAATACATTTTTTTTCATGTTACTGTAACTTTAAATCTAAAGTCTAAATACATAAAGAGAGGGCTCTTTATGCTGTCAGGAGGGTATAGTCTTAAGTAATGTGTTTTCTAGGTAAGCATAATGTTAATATTTTTGTTTATTAATTCATTTTTATTTAAAATACAATGCTTGATTCACTTTTATTTACAGTAAATGCTAGAGATTTATGTCGTGAAGGATAAAAAAGCCATGGAGCATGTTGTTCGGTTACATGTGATGACAACTGCTTCTATTTGTTTCTGTTCACTTTTTTATGTGGTTGCTGTGTTTAATATTGGGTTGACTTTTGTGTGCTTATGCTTGATGGTAGGATGTAGATTTTATTTTATTCATGTTTTTGTTGGTGGTGGCGGTTGATGCTTTCGAGTTTTTGGTAAGGGAGTAGCTTTTTTGTGTGGATATCCTGGGGACTGTCTTGGCCATCCTCGCATTTAGTATTGTATTCTTTAACATTTTTTTTAAAATGTAGGAGAAAAAAAAGCTGAAGAGTTGTCACAACCATTGCTATCATGGTCCTGTCTGAAACAGTTTGAGGGTGAAGTTAAAATCTAAATGTTTTGGGATGCTTTAAGTGTGGTTAAGGTATGCACTGGTGGCTGGATTCCCTCATCTTTGCTGCAGATTGCTCATGGAGGGACTTGTTCGTGTTTGTAATTTGGTAATGAGGGGTTAAGTTGTGATGTGGGCTTTGTTTCATGTGGTGTAGTGCTGTTATAATGGTCCTAGATGGGCAGGAAGTTACACCGTTTCCTCTACATTCTGAAGTGATGCTCATTCTTGTGGAATATTGTGATTGTATTGTTTCACATATACTGTTATGTGTGTCCCTTGCTGTGTGAACGAAGCCTTCATGGAGATTCTACTTTTGAATTGCTTCAGGCCTTTTAGTGTGACTGAGGGGAACAACAGTCATCGAAATACAGAATCCATTAACACTGAACTAGCTGCTGGTGCATCATGGTTTTTAGTAGTAGGGGATACAAACAGCAGTACAGAGGAAAATGACATAGGGCCTAGTTGCATCCAAAATTCTAATACAGATTTTACAGTATATAATTTTTCCAATGTCAACATTTCAACAGAACATGCTGATGTTCTGAGTAAGGGTTTGAGTTTTGTACCAGCCAGGAAATTCAATCTAGCTGAAACACTCCTAGATTTTAAATTATTTATTCGTAAATTAAATTTAGCCTGTTGGTTTAAGTCGGCAGGTACTAACACTAGGGCCAACTTGAATACAGGTCTCAAAAAATTCAGTTCTTTCAACCCGCCCTTGAATAATGGGTTAGACTCTGCTTCATGCGAATAGGAAGCGTATACAGGAGGAGGGTCAATCTTTGGGACACATTTGTCTCTCCAGCTTATTTATGTCAGAAATCAGGTTTACAGCTTTGGAGTGGGTAACCCTTGTGCTGTTAGTTTTGCGAATATGTAACATTGCCATTAGGGCAAGGTCAGAGGCTGCCTTGTAGGTCGAGCAGAGATCACTCCTCAGTAATCTGTAGGAAACTGAATACAGTGACAGGGCTTTTAATTGGTCCACATATGATATGTTGGTTATACCCTGTAGCTTTTGGTGAGAAACCTCTGAGGATGCTCTAGCTGTTGTAGGTGCCTCTCGAGATACATGCTAAAGGGTGCACTGTCCTCGATTATTGGTCTGATGAGGGCCAAGTATAGGGGTACTATGACATCCTTTAATCTGGAGGATATACCCTTACTTATAAGCTAAGGCACATAGGATTTCTTCACCACCTTGGCTACATGATGGTCAAAGTTCAGATTACTATCTGTCTGACTACCACCACAAACCACTGGGTCTACTGCTAGGAGAGTGCTTTCAATGTTGTAATTTGCAGGGTTATTTGATTTCACCAAAAGTTATTATTATGCACTTCTTCAAAAATGTGCAGTAATTTGCATCAATTTTTATTCACCATACTAGAACGGGTTAGTTTAGATAAGAGAGGGGGTAATGTTAAGAATCGAGTAGAAATTCAAGAAGTGAGCTGGCAGATAAAGTTGAAAGCTGATGTTCTGCCAGGCTTAAATGAACACATTAATATTAAGTGCTTTTTGGAAAGCAAGAAATTAAATGGTTAAGTGTATTTAGCAATGTGGGCGGCCGCAGTGGTGCAGCGGTTAGCATTGCCACCTCACAATAAGAGGTTCTCCAGTTCGATCCTCGGCTATGGTGCCTTCTGTGCAGAGTCTGCATGTCCTCCCTGTGGTTGTGTGGGTTTCTTCCCACATCACAAAGACATGCTGTAGGTGGATTGGACACTAAATTGGCCCTAGATGTGAGTTCATGCATGTGTTTGCCTTCTGTGGAAGGTTGGGCGCTGGGCTGGCAACGGCACCGTAAAAACTCCACTCACTCATGAGCGGACTGGTGATCTGCTGTTGGTGACCCCTAACAGGGGAAAAGCTAAAAGATGAAGAAGAAGTAGATTGTTCAAAAAACTTTGTGAAAGGGAAATTCAAAAACTTTGTTCAAGGCCCCAGTACTCTAATGTAAATGATGAAGTTAACCTATCAGAGAATGAAATAAAACTTTTTAGTGATCTTTGTAACGACAAAACAATCAGAATAATGAAACCCGATAAAGAAGGAGGCATTGTCATCACGAATGTTGAGGATTATAACAATAAGATGTTCAAGCTCCTTTTTACTGACAGGTATACACAGGTATCAAAAAATGAACTTAGGTTCATAGGTTCATAGGTTGGTACTGGGCTATCTGCCCGAAGCCATATATTAGCCCAGCCACATTGTGCGGTATTCACCACCCCTTTAGTAGTTCCCTAGACCCTTGTACTAGCAGCTAGTACCCTTGGCCCCTATCTAGTAGTGCTGTTGGTGTGATCCCTGGTGTGAACTTTCTGTTACCCATCCACTCATCAAGGTTGCTCTTGAAGAGTGATAGTGAGGGGCTCTGTCTTATGTAGATCGGGACCCTGTTCCATAGTAAGGGAAGTCTCTGCGAAGGGAAGCTATCCCTCCAGCATGTTCTATTCATTGTTGTGCTGAGGTTTATATCCCTAGCGCATGTAGCTTGCGTAGATTTGGTTTTGCTAAGATGGAGCATGTTCAACAATTCTGGGTTGGACATGGCTCTGTACGTTAGACAGAGATCGCCTCTGAGAAAGCGGTATGCAACACAGAACAGTCTTAGTTTTTTCAATCGTGCTGCATAGGGCAACTGTTTGAGGCCAGTAATCCTCTTGGTTAGGTACCTCTGTGGTCTCTCCAGCTGCTGGAGATATCCAGCCAGGTACCTTCCAATTGGTGCATTGTACTCAATAATGGGTCTGATGAGGGAAGAGTACAGGGGCACCATTACATCCTTAGATCTTGATGTGAACCCTTTCGTGATCAGATGGGTCACATAGAAGGATTTTCTAACCACTTTGGCAACATGGTTATCAAAGGAAAGCTGACTATCTACTTGGGTCCCTAGATCCCTTATTTCTTCTTCAGATTTCAGGGGATTACCTCCTATGTTGTAGTTCCCCGGTACTCTGTTTTTTCCAAAGGGGATTACTACGCATTTTTTTGCATTTAACTTGAGACCATGGCTTTGACACCATGCATCAGTCTCATTTAGGCCCTTCTGGAGGATCTCCATGTCGGCCGGAGACTCTATTATAGCACCCAGTTTGCAGTCGTCCACAAACTTAGTCAGCCACAGCCCTTCCGTGCTTGCCTGTACTTCTGAGAAGTATATGCCAAATAGGAGGGGCCCCAGGAGAGAGCCCTGAGGCACACCACTCTTTACTGGTCTGGATTCGGGCATAGATTCCGCTACTCTTACTTTATGGGATCTGTCTGAGAGCCAGTTTGCGATCCATCTTGTGACGTAAGGGTTTATGCCCAGGCTGGTGAGCTTATCAATAATACCTGAATGAGGAATAGCATCAAATGCTTTAGCAAGGTCAAGGTAAGCCATGTGTACCTCCTTTCCCTTTTCTATAGCCTGAGTAACTGTCTCAAAGAAATCCACCAGGTTCAGGAGGCATGATCTGCCCTTGACGAAGCCGAACTGTGTGGGGTCCAGCGACTGGAGGTTCCCAATCTCTCCATTTATGAGTTCCATAATGATTCACTCCATAGCCTTACAGATCAGACTGGTCAGGCTTATTGGTCGGTAGTTCCCAGGGTCAGTTGTGGCCCCAACCTTGTGTAGTGGAACTACCGTTGCCCTGCGCCATTCTATGGGCACATATCCTGTGGAGAGGCTGAGACTGAACAGGGTATTAAGATGCAGGGTTAATTCCTTTTGGAGCTCGCATATGACACAGCCTGGGACACCATCTGGTCCCATGGAGGCAGTGTTTTTAGCTTTAGATAGAGCCTTGTTAACCAACGTATCAGTAATAATTGGACTTACACAATCCCCAGTAATGGTAATAGGCCCTGTAGGTGGTGAGAGGTGGGAGAAATTTGCACTTAACCTGTCAGCCAAGATGTTGGCAATGTCAGAAGGGTCAGTGTATTTTTTTCCATTTTGTACTAGCTCAGAACAGACCTGAGCGTTGCCATTTAGGTTTTTGACGTAGCCATAGAAGGCCTTATGGTTATCCTTGGCATCCTTGGCAACTTTCTTTTCAAAATTAGCTTTAGTTGACTTGATGAGGGCCTTCAATTTCTTACTAATGCTGATCAGGGATGATTTTTCTACTTGAGATTTGGCCTTTTTTTGTATAAGTCTCCTCCTTTTATTGTAAAGTTTGCTTATGACCGGGGTCCACCAGACTGGTTTCTTCTTAACTTAATATTGCTTATTCTAAAATTGATGGTTGTTTATATGACATGGTCATGCAGGTGCATATTGACAAAAGTGCCTATGGATGCCTAGCCAATGAACACCCAGCGGTGGCAGGTATATTCGGTATACCAAAAATTCATAAAGACATCCGAAACCCACCATTGAGACTGATTGTTGATGCAGGGCAGGAGCAAAACTTTTTACATAGCTAAATATGTGGATAATTTACTTCAGCCATCAACCATATCTGTAAAGACTCAAGGGATTTTTTTATCCAGATTAGCAAATTTACAGTTCGCACCAGATTGTATACTTGTCACCTTGTCACAATAGATGTACAAGATCTTTATTTGGTCATTCCACAGACCTGAGCAACAACTTTCTATATTTTGAAGGACAACTATGCAAACAAATGAGTGGAGTGGCAATGGGTACCTCATGTGCCCCGAGCTTTGCCAACCTATTCATGCATATTTGGAGAAACAATAATATATTTGCTGACAGTTGGTCATTTTATATTCGGTACCTGGATGGCATCTTTATTATTTGGACAGATTCTTTGATGAAACTGAACGATTTTCTAATGTACATCAATAATAGCACCCCCTTTCTTAATTTTACCCACAACTTCGACAAGGACAAGATGGCATTTCTTGATGTCCTAGTGTCAAAAGATTATTCAAAGGGTTGCTTTATCTTCAACATTTTTTCATAAGAAAACTTTTTCTAATTCTTATCTACAGTTGGCATCTCAAATTTGAAAAAAGAGCAGTTGTCAAGGGACAACTAGTCCAACTTGCTCGCATGATATCTGATGATGCAGCAATTTTGGTGGAGATTGAAAAACTCTTGGATATGTTTACCCACAGAGGTTATCCACCAGATATTTTGGTATCCATCAAAGATGAACTATGTGATAAAAGGAGTAAGGGTCTATACCATCCCCTATTACCAATCTGGGATAACTCCTGTCATTCCTTCTCTTCAGTAAGGCCATTGACCTCTGCTGATCATAATTCAAACAAGTCGTACGAACGAGTCTTGATTGTTACTTTTTCTTTAAACACCTACCGCATTGTTGATGTGGTTAATCAATTCTGGCCTATTGTTACTTCCATAAATGATGGTAATGTACTATTTGGTTCCAAACCTAAGATAGTATTTAGGAAAGAGAAATGTTTTAAAAGTTTACTGGAAAGGAATTCGGGTAAACTTACTGCCAATAGACCAAAAGGTATGTACAAATGTAACCACTGTAACTACTGTCAACATATACTCTGTTGTATCTTTTTTCATCAAAGACAAGAAATATGAGGTGAAAAAATATTTTAATTGTTCATCCAGGCGAGTGGTTTATGGTGCACTTTGCGAACATTGTAAAGCATTTTACATTGGCAAGACTGGTCGAGCCTTGTAAGAGAGAATATATGAACTTCTCAACAAAACCAAGAAAGGGTAGGCAATTAATGCACTGTACATACATATTTCTGCCTGTCCTAGTCACCTTTTTAAATTTGTGGTGATTGATTTCTTGGAACCAGATCCAAGAGGCTTTCACACTGATGAACATCTTCTCAAGAAAGAACTCATATGGATTCTTGTGTGTGACGCCCTTACCCCACCTGGTTTGAATGAATGTTGTTCTATTACACCTATATTAAAGCTAAAAAGTCTTGAGGGCTGATTATGCCAGGTCACTCATACATTTGTCGCTATAACACTGATTTTTGTATTATTTCTATTTTTAATGTTATTTTCATTTTTATTTCTATTTTTGTTTCACTTATGTTCATTGCTAATTGGCCCAGGAATGGATGGCTACCGAAGGGGGACCTGCTACTAAGCATCACAGACACCAACTGAAAAGTTCCTATCCACTGTCAAGGAATGAGGCAGCTCACTGGAAAGTGCACAACAGCATGTCATTGATGTTGGTGCTGCTGTTTCAGGGAGGACAGTTATGTTCCAGGAGGAGGTTCTAGGTAGGCTTACATATCTCAATTGTTAAATACAACTTGTACAGTAAAATGTTGACAGCAATACTTAAGTTCTGTGTAATATTATTTTTTTGGGGGGATAGTTGTAATACTGATACAGTTAACACATTCTGGTTGATTACACATGGGCTTGGGGTGGACATGTCAGTTAAGTTATTCTTAACAGTATCATTAATGGACATATAATGGGCAAAAGTTTAACCCTGTGTTACCATTCATTGTGATAATGGTGCCCTTTCCTTTTGCTTAACTTCTTCCAGAACCAGCCACCATAGGGAGTGTACAATCATCTGCACATGGTAAGCCAAACATTTTATGTCAATACTGATTTGCAGTTCAAAGAAATACTTATTTTTTGATGTGGATGCCAGGACTCTTGTGTGTATTGGTGCACTGCCTGTAATACCAGCACCACTGCTACTTTGTTACCATATATTAGACTATAGTAGTGTAGGTTTTAATTGCTTTCCTGTGTTTGTTGCTTATCACAGGTGTTCCTGACAGTGAAAGTGTGGGGCTCATACCACCTGATGTCAGAGTATCGGTAGACTCTGATGATGATGGTGGGTAAACAGAGGCACAGTCAGGAGGTGCAGAGGTTGAATCTGACACTGAGGTTGACATTCAGCCATCCTCTGTGATTCCATCAGACACAGCTAATAGGCCAACTCTAACCTATACCAGTGAGCCCTCAGATATTGGACGAGTAGGGTGAGATGCATGATCAGGGTAGTGTGGTTACTGCAGCTTCAGTGCCTGTTGACTCTGGCCATAGCTAAAGTGTGGGTGGGGTGCCACACAGGTGGGTTTTCAGGGGTTCTCAGAGAAGGCCTGCTCTCTATCCTCCACCTGATCTTGGTGTGTCTTACTTTGCCACTTGACATATGTTTAGGGCCATCATGGAGGCACAGACTTGTTCTAGTGAAATGCTTAGGGCTGTAGATGTGGCACAGTCTGACATGCATGACTGTCTCCTTCATATTGTCGATTTAATGGATCATATGAATGACACATTGGAATGGGTGGTATCTGTCATGGAACATTTGCTTGGGAGGGAGAAAGCATCCACATGGCCGTAGATCATCTGCATCATCTGATATTAAGTGATGTGGCTGTGCCTGATCATGCTCCCACAGTGGCACTACTTCCACTGCTCCATTAGTGGTTGAGGTTTCCACACCAAGACTTGGCAGCCCATGGGGTCATAGTCCTGGGTGTACTCATGAGGAGAGCTCATTCAGCAGACATCAGTCACCTGCAGGTAGGAGCAGGGCATCTGACCGTGGGCATGGACATGCCAGTGCAACTTCTGGCTGAGCCAGTTCTTGGGGTTAGGGACAAAAACGATGAACTGTCACTGCTACCATGTATGGCTCACACCTGTCTGACATAACAAGATGTAGAGCTAGCATAGTGCTTGGCTGTGTTCTTCCAGACACTCACACAACAATTTCACCTGGAGGTCCCATATAGACACATACACATAGTGAAATGGGTCAGTCATGAGGCATAAAGCTCATTGTGTTTCAGTGGACATTTTATACTTAATCCAAATGCCTGCTCATTTCTCTTACTTACACACACACTCACTACATTTTGTGTCAGCCTAGGGCTTCTTCCCTCCAACATCCTGTGCAGATGATGGTAACTGTACCATCTCCTTGTTTTCTACTGCTTGGATTCAGGGATACATAAGTCTTTTGTCTGATGCTGAAGGTGCATAGCTGACTTATTGCTTAGTTTTGTGATGCTGTTTTGCTAATTGTACTGCTTTCTTACAGGTTTCTGTAATGTCTACATGCCTCACAAACATTTACAGTAGCAAAGCTGATCCAAGCAATAAATAAAAGTCGGACAAAAAGCTGAAAAATTAAGAGTCTTTTTAACTTTTTTGGACTTACAAATGTAGACAGTTGTTAGAATAACAGTTTTTGCATCATTATTTTTAAAAAAATTTCTGAGAGATATGATGTCTGAAACTGAAATGCATGCTATTAATTTCTAACTTCTCTCTTTCATGATTTGCCAGTACAAAAGGTATGAGGCTGATATGAGGACATTCAATGACCATAAATGAGGCTGATATGAGGACATTCATTGACCATAAGTACTTTTGAGAGGTATGAATGTGTGCAGTTTTGCCTGAGGCCTATTACTTGGTAGAGGACACATGTATTCACATAACTCTCTGCTGTCACATGTGAAAGTCATTGTTGTACAAATCACACAACTTTTACTTGCTTACATTACTAAGTGACAACATGCAAGGATATGGATCATAGGAGGTTACTTACAAGCCTAGCCAAGTTCAACCTGTGTTCCCATAGGGGTCTGGTTCAAGCAGACACTAAAATCAGCACCTATTATCCTTGTCCAAGAGGGGCACAGGTGGAACCCCGGGGTGAAGTTCTGGTTATCCATCTAGTCATCCAAATTACACTTAAATAGGGACAATGAGGGGCTTTGTTTAACATGAATAGGAAGCTTGCCACAAAGGTGGGACAAGCTCTGTGAGAGAAATCAGTCTCTCCAGCAAGTTCTTTTGATGTCACTTACCAGGTTGAGGTCCTTGGAGCGAGTGACCTGTTTGCCATTTGACTTGTGAATGTGCAGCATTTCCATTAAACCTAGGTAAGAGATTGCTCTATATGCAAGGCACAGGTCACCTGTGAGCAGTCTGTATGACACACAGTAAAGTGACAATTATTTCATTCTATCCTCATAAGACAGATCTTGAAGACCTTGAATTTTCTTTGCAAGGAACCATTGTTGTCTCTCCAATTGCTGCAGGTGTTTGGAAAGGAACATACCAAAGGGAGCATTGTACTCTATTACTGGCCTGATGAGGGAAGACTACACGTGGGGTTATAACCACTTTTTTCTTGAGGCAATGATATTATGTATGAGATGAGCAATATAAAATGCTCTTCTTACCACTATTAAGACATGGTGATTGCAGTTAAGGTTGCTGTCAACCTGTGTGCTGAAATCTCTCATCACTGACTGTGTGCTTAGAGTATTGCTATTGATGTTGTAGTTTGCAGGAACATCGCCCTTGCTGAAGGGGATCATAATGCATTTTTTTGCATTAAGTTTAATACCATGACTTTGGTACCAGTCATTAGTCTGTGTAAGACCTTCTTGCAGGATATTAACATCACTAGGAGTTTGTGATCACTCCCAATTTGCAGTCATCAGGAAACTTTATCAGCCACAGTCCTTTAGTTTTAGCCTGAACTTCGGAGAAGTAGACTCCAAACAGTACGGGTACCAGAACTGATCCCAGTGAAATACCACTGGTTACAGGTCTGCTGGACAAGATGGAGTCCCCTATTTTGACCATATAAGTTCTATTAGTGAGCCAGTTTGCAACCCCCATGACAATATATGAGTTGGCACAAAGCTGAGTGAGTCTATCAATGATGCCTGAGTGGGAATTGTGTCAAAGACTTTGGCTAAGTCTAGGTAGGCCATATGTACAGATTTGCCCTTGTCATGGGCTTTGATGATTGTCTCAAAGAAGTCCACCAAGTTTAATAGGCATGATCTCCCCTTGACAAAGCCAAACTGGGTGAGGGGTCAAGTATTTGGAGTTTTCCTGTATCTTTGTTGATAAGGTCCATGATGATCAATTCCATTACCTTGCAGATACAGCTGGTTGTTCTAATGAGTCTATAGTTTCAGAGGTTCATGGATGCACCCCTTTTGTGCAAAGGGATGATGGTAGCTGTTTTCCATTACACTGAGATGAACCCAGTGCTTAAGCTGTAATTGAAAAGCGTGCCCAATGGTGATGCTAATTCCTGTTTTAACCCATGTAGAACACCGGCCAGGATGTTGTCTGGTCCCATACAGGCTGTATTTTGGGCCTTGGAGAGGGCATTTAAGACCTGCTTCTTGAGATACTAGGTGGGGGACAGGTATTAAGGATGTTTTGGGGTATATGTGGCAGAGACAGGGGAGTAAAGTTTTTACTGAACCTGTCAGCCAGCAGGTTTGTTATATTCACAGGTTCTGTATATGTAATACCATTAACTATGAGTTCAGCACAACTCTGGGCCTTACCTTTGAGGTTACAGATGTAACTAAAGAATACCTTGTGGTTATCCTTAGTTAGGGAAGCTAATTTGGATTCATAGTTAGCTTTGGATTACTTCACTAGGAGTCTTATTTGCTTGTTTAAGTTGAGGAAGGAATGTTTTCAGTTTTGCGACTGTTCCTTCCTACTTTTAGACAGCAATTTCTTTCTCCAGTTGTACAGCCTATTAATGGCAGCTGTCCACCAGGCAGGTTTGTTTTTTCTTGAAGATCTTGCTTTGGTTCTGTCAGGTATGGCAGAGTCAATACAATTGTATAGGTGCTCATATAAATCTTTGGTGTATAACTCAGCATAGGTGTCTGTTC
>NC_056739.1:212579366-212584366 GCF_019279795.1 Protopterus annectens | reverse complement strand
TTCATGGAGTTAGTTTTCATTGTTCCAGGAGTTCATTGTAATGAATATTCGGTGAAGTCATCTTGATGATTTTGGATTTGATATTGTGGAGATTCCATGTTTTGAACGGGACCCATGTGCTTATGCATTTGTATTATTACACAATTCTGGTTTAACTCTCCAGGTTCAACATTTACCTTGTAAATCCAGCAGTTGCTACAGTTTTAGTTCAGGAATGACTTTGTCTGATGCTAGGAGTACATAGCTATTACATGGGTAGGTAAAGGTTGTGAACATTCCCTGGCATCAATGTTAATATATGTATGTCCATAGGATGAAGGTTTTAGCCCATTAGGTGGTGAGTGAGTGTGCTTTGCATTGCCTCTTAACCAATGTGATGGCATACTGAGCATGCCTACACCTGCCTACAACCACAGCAGCTGCTTGTTCCCCTCTGACTCCTTACCTGCTTGTGGCTGGGGTGATCTTGCCATTGGTGGTGGGATATGTGCCCCTTCCCTTTGTTGATCCTGTTTAAGCTGTTTTCTCAAGATGATGTTGTGAAGCACAGCACAGACTGTGAATATTTCTGTACATGTATGTGGGTTGTACTGCTGGGCTCCTCAGATGTATCTAAGCAGTGGAATCATAACTTCAGCAGCCCAAACACATGGTCTATGATATTTCTGGTTTAAGCATGTGCCTCATGGTGATCTTCAATGGGTGTGTGAGCATTTCTGATGGGTGTCATCAGCTAGGGACTATATCATATCGTCGAAGTCTGACAACTTCGAAGCACTTAATGTCGAACTTGAATGTTCAAAGTGTTAAAACTTCAAATGTCAAAAAAAAAACATTTAAAACCCAAAACAAAAAAAAAACACTCTATGCAAGAGGCAAGCCCCCCTGCACCACCCATGTGGGGGGGCTGCACCCCCCACGCCCCCTGCTACTTAAATATACCAACTCTGAGATCGCACTACAGTGCAGTAAAGGGAAATCTTCCCTTCCCACACTCTACGGGGATCTCCGCTATATGTTTCGAAGTTCTGACACTTCAAACATTCAAGTTCAACCTTTAGTGCTTCGAAGTTGTCAGACTTCGACATTATGATATAGACCCCATCAGCCATGGTTCCAGCACATAACCTTCATCTCCCAGTAAATGACCCTGTGGGATATCACCCCTAGTGAACATCTGAAAAAGTTGGGAAGTATGCCAAATATGAAAGTCTTGGTAACTGCCTGGGTTGCCAGCAACCACCTTCAAGATCATTCCCTTAACATTACACATGACCTGGCAGTTGAAGGAGAGGAAGCCCTTTCTATTTATGTACAACCTCCCCTGTTCCCTGGGTGGTGCATTGATTTATATATGTGTACAATCTATTGCACTCAGTACTTCAGGGTAGTGTACTATATAGGGTAGAACTCTTCCATATTTGTGGCCCTGTCCTCAGCAGTTTTGGGAAAATATACAGTATGTGGTCACTGGCATATTGTAGCATAGCATTCAGGAATTGATGGAGATCCTGGATGCCTGTAAAACCACCAGCATGTCCCTTTTTGGTCTCTGAATGGTTCCTGTAGCTAGAATTCTAAGGGCTACACATACTTTTGTCTCCACTGGTATTAGTTCCACCGGTTTGCTCTGGGTCTGAACTGAAGATGAAAGAGGTTGCAGATTTCCTGTAGTGTTTCTCTATCTACCCTGTAGCACTATACAATTTCCACATCATGCAGACTGTGATAAGTTAACCAAGGGACTGAAAGCTCTTCTCCTTCTTGGCCTTGATCTATTAGCAGCAGCAACAGCATTACTTCAGCCTCTTGCACATATACATGGATTAAAGCAACAGCAGCCCCTAACATTCTTTCTGGGTATACTTCTTTTCATTGCAATATTCCAATACATTTTGGAATTCACTGGGAAAACCAGCACTGAGTCCACATTGTGGTGGTATAGCTTGTTGAATAACTTCTTCATCTTGGATTGGTTGATTAGTATACAATTCAGCTGCTTATGCTGTAATTAGCATACCACTGTGTTTACCATGGTTGCACGGCTCTACACACTGTGTAGAACCACTTACTGAATCCAACACAGTGTTAGCAGATCTTGAAGAGTTTATTAAATCCAGCCCTACTATCTTTACTTTTTTAATATTTTTTAATACATTGAATTTCCTTTTCATTATTCAGATACTGCAGAGTTCTTGTTTTATGTTTGATGATTTCTTTGCTTAATTAAGTTATAGATTGTGGGTCTTGAGACAATTTTTTACCTCTTTAAGCTAGGAATAATAAGTATTCCATGCATAAGTCATATTTTTTAAATTTTATTTTTTCTCTTTAAGTCTATTTTCACTTTGAGATATGTTTCATTTATAGTATTTTTGCTTACACTCAATTATTTATATTTCTTTCATTACAATGTTAGTTTTTAAAATCTTTAATTTATTCAATATTATAGAATACTATGGATTTAGTATCTCTAAATGTTAATGGCTTAAAGAATTCTAAAAATGGCAAATTTAATAACATTTCTTGCATTGAGTAACCCACATATAATTTTCCTTTGTGAAACAATGTTTTCTAATGAAATAATAGCACTGCTATTTCTATAAATATTTAACCTTAGCATAATCTTCTCTTAAACCTAAGGAAGAAATGTAACTATTCTTTGGAATAAAGAAATTCAAATGCCACATATTATATATAAATGTGAAGAGCAAGAGGGTTTATTTACTTCAGTTATTTTAAAGTAAAAAAATAGAATTTGGATTCTTGTGAATTTATATTAGTTTCTGGGTATGGAAGTAAATTAGCTAATACAAATCTTGATCTTTATAGTAAATAATTACAAAAGAAATTTGGTTATAGAAGGAGATTTCAATTGCATAATAGATAACACTGAATCCAGTTGTTATAGAAAGTTCAAATAACTTCCCATTGCTAGATCCTTCAAGCTGGACTGAGTCTTATAAGATTAACTGAATTTTAAAGATAACAATTCTTTAAATTTTACTCATTAGTCATACAATTTTGCTACTCAGTGTAGAATCGATACAATTTTTATTTCTCAAGACATTATTTCTAAAATAAATGCTTTAAATATACTTTGTTGTTCTTTCTCTTATCATAATGTTTTAGTTTTGAAAGTAGAAATAGATTATAAAAATGTATCTTATATAACAAGGCTTTCAGCATACATTACAAAAATTAATGAATATAAATCTTGGCTAACTAATGAAATAGATAACTTTATGAACTTTAATTACACTCCAGATTGTAAACTAATTATGGTTTGAGATTATTTTCAAGCTTATATTTACGAATGCTCAATTTCCTGGTACAAAAATAAATTTAAAAAAAATTGAAAGAAAAAATTATCAGACATTCAAACTAAATTAAATGTGTCTTAAAAGGGTCAAAAATAATTTTCAAATAAAAAGGAAAAGAATGTCTAAAAAATAAATTTAATGAATTAATAACTCACAAAATTGAATTAGCAATAGAAAAATTAAAATTAGCATCTTACTCAAAATCTCTTAAACATATAAAATGTAAAGAGAACCAGATTTCAAGCTAATAATAATATCAATTAAATAAAAAAATCCAGCAATGAACAAAAACATACTGACGCTGGGGATATATTAGAAGTCTTCAGATCTTATTCTATTTCCCTAAATAAGTTACCAATGAAGACATACCCTGGGATTCAATAATGTCTGCACTAATTGTACACCATTGTAAGTGAAAAGACAACACAAACATAACTCATACCTTTTTCCTCCTAATTTTATTTTTTCTACTGAATTTTTTGCAGCTTTAAATATTGGCAGGGATTCATAAAAGTTACCACAAAGTGTAGACTATATGTACACTTAGTGTAATCTTTGAGTGACTGGAAAGCACAAAAAATCTGATAAGAATGTTCTTGAATACATATCTTATACACTTAGTGTAGGCTTTATTGAATCAGGCCCATAGAGTTTTCAGCAATCTTTCTCAAGTAATAAACTTATTAAAACCCATAACACTCCAGGAAGTAAATCAAAACATAAAAAAAACTATTTCCTCAAAAAAATAATACATTTACATAAAGTGATGACTGATTTCCAGTGCCAAGAAAATCTTCCTCCATCTTGGAAGTATTCTTTAATTACATTTTTTAAAAAAAAAGGAAATAATCCAGAATAGTGTTCATTGCATAGATCTATTTCTGTATTAAATGTAGATTATAACATTTTTATGTCTGTATTAGCTGATAGAATGAAAGTAACTTTGCCAAGTTTAATTAGTTTAGATCAGTCTGGCTTTATTTATAAAAGACAAACATCTGATAATATCAGAAGACTTGTTACTATAATCGATATTATGAATAATAGTAAAAAAAACTTTTTATTAGTTTAGATATTGAAAAAGCATTTGATTCCCTGGACTGGAATTTTTAATTTAAAACATTATTTCAATTTTCCCCTCCTCAATTTATTTCAATGCTAATATCAATATATAACAATAATACAGCATATGTAAAATTAGGTATTTTACCTCTAACTTTATAAATATAACAAAAGAAACTAAGCAAGGCTGTCCTTTCTCCCCTTCATTATCTGACCTGGCTATAGAAATCTTTGCAATTCTTATGAATTCTAATTCAAACATAAAAAAGGTCAAGAGATCAAGAATATAAATCAAAAATTATACTATTTTCTGATTATGTAGAAAATACTACTGATATTTTAGCAGAATTGAAAGGTGTTATAGAACAATTTCAGATAATATTGAATCTTCATTTTAACAAGTCTAAATCTAATTACCTTCTTATTAATAGTACAGGTTTATTAAATTCAGATATTAAACTGTTTGGCAAAGCATCTTCTAATCTACTTTGCATAGGTATACATATATTAAAGACAACTGAAGAAACATTTAACTACAAAAAGATCATATCAGTAATAATTTAATTATTCACTTGAATAAAATTTTTATTACATTTGAAGACATATTCCAAATAA